>NW_026696401.1:0-41604 GCF_030435755.1 Ochotona princeps | reverse complement strand
TCGCCACAGCCGTTTTCAGATAGCCCTCAATGCAAAGGCTCTAGACGCAAATATTGGGGTGAGAGCTAATTCAATCAAGGAAACACTGCATGTTGGTGAAGGGCATATTGAAGAAGGATCAGCCGAGTGGTTCTTGTGGTGAGAACAACTCCATTTGGCTCACTAACTTCACACACCATCAGGCTTCCAAGCAGCTCTCAAGGAAACTCAGTTTTCACACTCTATGCTTATGCCCTTTGAGTGCATTATCTAGGAATGAACCTGGTAGAGCATCTCACACAAACGAATGCTCCACATGCGGGTTTCACAAGCCACCAACTCCACATTCACAGGCAACTTCAGCGCCACAGCCGTTTTCACATAGCCCTCAATGCAAAGGCTCTAGACGCAAATATTGGTGTGAGAGCTAATTCAATCAAGGAAACACTGCATGTTGGTGAAGGGCATATTGAAGAAGGATCAGCCGAGTGGTTCTTGTGGGAGAACAACTCCATTTGGCTCACTAACTTCACACACCATCAGGCTTCCAAGCAGCTCTCAAGGAAACTCAGTTTTCACACTCTATGCTTAGTGCCCCTTTGAGTGCATTATCTAGGAATGAACCTGGTAGAGCATTCCCAAACAAACGAATGCTCCACATACGGGTTTCACATGCCACCAACTCCACATGCACAGGCAACTTCAGCGCCACAGCCGTTTTCACATAGCCCTCAATGCCAAGGCTCTAGACGCAAATATTGGGTGCGAGAGCTAATTCAATCAAGGAACACACTGCATGTTGGTGAAGGGCATATTGAAGAAGGATCAGCCGAGTGGTTCTTGTGGGAGAACAACTCCATTTGGCTCACTAACTTCACACACCATCAGGCTTCCACTAAGCAGCTCTCAAGGAAACTCAGTTTTCACACTCTATGCTTAGTGCCCTTTGAGTGCCTAGGACTGAATGAAGCTTGGTGAGCATCCCACACAAACGAATGCTCCACATGCGGGTTTCACATGCCACCAACTCCACATTCACAGGCAACTTCAGCGCCACAGCCGTTTTCACATAGCCCGTCAATGCAAAGGCTCTAGACGCAAATATTGGTGTGAGAGCTAATTCAATCAAGGAAACACTGAATGTTGGTGAAGGGCATATTGAAGAAGGATCAGCCGAGTGGTTCTTGTGGGAGAACAACTCCATTTGGCGTCACTAACTTCACACACCATCAGGCTTCCAAGCAGCTCTCAAGGAAACTCAGTTTTCACACTCTATGCTTAGTGCCCTTTGAGTGCATTATCTAGGAATGAACCTGGTAGAGCATTCCCAAACAAACGAATGCTCCACATACGGGTTTCACATGCCACCAACTCCACATTCACAGGCAACTTCAGCGCCACAGCCGTTTTCACATAGCCCTCAATGCAAAGGCTCTAGACGCAAATATTGGTGTGAGAGCTAATTCAATCAAGGAAACACTGCATGTTGGTGAAGGGCATATTGAAGAAGGATCAGGCGAGTGGTTCTTGTGGGAGAACAACTCCATTTGGCTCACTAACTTCACACAGCATCAGGCTTCCAAGCAGCTCTCAAGGAAACTCAGTTTTCACACTCTATGCTTAGTGCCCTTTGAGTGCATTATCTAGGAATGAACCTGGTAGAGCATCCCACACAAACGAATGCTCCACATGTGGGTTTCACATGCCACCAACTCCACATTCACAGGCAACTTCAGCGCCACAGCCGTTTTCAGATAGCCCTCAATGCAAAGGCTCTAGACGCAAATATTGGTGTGAGAGCTAATTCAATCAAGGAAACACTGCATGTTGGTGAAGGGCATATTGAAGAAGGATCAGCCGAGTGGTTCTTGTGGGAGAACAACTCCATTTGGCTCACTAACTTCACACACCATCAGGCTTCCATGCAGCTCTCAAGGAAACTCAGTTTTCACACTCTATGCTTAGTGCCCTTTGAGTGCATTATCTAGGAATGAACCTGGTAGAGCATCCCACACAAACGAATGCTCCACATGCGGGTTTCACATGCCACCAACTCCACATTCACAGGCAACTTCAGCGCCACAGCCGTTTTCACATAGCCCTCAATGCAAAGGCTCTAGACGCAAATATTGGTGTGAGAGCTAATTCAATCAAGGAAACACTGCATGTTGGTGAAGGGCATATTGAAGAAGGATCAGCCGAGTGGTTCTTGTGGGAGAACAACTCCATTTGGCTCACTAACTTCACACACCATCAGGCTTCCAAGCAGCTCTCAAGGAAACTCAGTTTTCACACTCTATGCTTAGTGCCCTTTGAGTGCATTATCTAGGAATGAACCTGGTAGAGCATCTCACACAAACGAAT
Source organism: Ochotona princeps (assembly GCF_030435755.1). Lineage (NCBI taxonomy): Eukaryota > Metazoa > Chordata > Mammalia > Lagomorpha > Ochotonidae > Ochotona > Ochotona princeps. The sequence goes on along the minus strand of NW_026696401.1, from coordinate 39,261 downwards.
GCTCCACATGCGGGTTTCACATGCCACCAACTCCACATTCACAGGCAACTTCAGCGCCACAGCCGTTTTCAGATAGCCCTCAATGCAAAGCTCTAGACGCAAATATTGGTGTGAGAGCTAATTCATTCAAGGAAACACTGCATGTTGGTGAAGGGCATATTGAAGAAGGATCAGCCGAGTGGTTCTTGTGGGAGAACAACTCCATTTGGCTCACTAACTTCACACACCATCAGGCTTCCAAGCAGCTCTCAAGGAAACTCAGTTTTCACACTCTATGCTTAGTGCCCTTTGAGTGCCTAGGACTGAAATGAAGCTTGGTGAGCATCCCACACAAACGAATGCTCCACATGCGGGTTTCACATGCCACCAACTCCACATTCACAGGCAACTTCAGCGCCACAGCCGTTTTCACATAGCCCTCAAAGTAAAGCATCTAGACGCAAATATTGGTGTGAGAGCTAATTCAATCAAGGAAACACTGCATGTTGGTGAAGGGCATATTGAAGAAGGATCAGCCGAGTGAGTTCTTGTGGGAGAACAACTCCATTTGGCTCACTAACTTCACACACCATCAGGCTTCCAAGCAGCTCTCAAGGAACTCAGTTTTCACACTCTATGCTTAGTGCCCTTTGAGTGCCTAGGACTGAAATGAAGCTTGGTGAGCATCCCACACAAACGAATGCTCCACATGCGGGTTTCACATGCCACCAACTCCACATTCACAGGCAACTTCAGCGCCACAGCCGTTTTCACATAGCCCTCAATGCAAAGGCTCTAGACGCAAATATTGTGTGAGAGCTAATTCAATCAAGGAAACACTGCATGTTGGTGAAGGGCATATTGAAGAAGGATCAGCCGAGTGGTTCTTGTGGGAGAACAACTCCATTTGGCTCACTAACTTCACACACCATCAGGCTTCCAAGCAGCTCTCAAGGAAACTCAGTTTTCACACTCTATGCTTAGTGCCCTTTGAGTGCCTAGGACTGAAATGCTTAGTGCCCTTTGAGTGCCTAGGACTGAAATGAAGCTTGGTGAGCATCCCACACAAACGAATGCTCCACATGCGGGTTTTCACATGCCACCAACTCCACATTCACAGGCAACTTCAGCGCCACAGCCGTTTTCACATAGCCCTCAATGCAAAGGCTCTAGACGCAAATATTGGTGTGAGAGCTAATTCAATCAAGGAAACACTGCATGTTGGTGAAGGGCATATTGAAGAAGGATCAGCCGAGTGGTTCTTGTGGGAGAACAACTCCATTTGGCTCACTAACTTCACACACCATCAGGCTTCAAGCAGCTCTCAAGGAAACTCAGTTTTCACACTCTATGCTTAGTGCCCTTTGAGTGCATTATCTAGGAATGAACCTGGTAGAGCATTCCCAAACAAACGAATGCTCCACATACGGGTTTCACATGCCACCAACTCCACATTCACAGGCAACTTCAGCGCCACAGCCGTTTTCACATAGCCCTCAATGCAAAGGCTCTAGACGCAAATATTGGTGTGAGAGCTAATTCAATCAAGGAAACACTGAATGTTGGTGAAGGGCATATTGAAGAAGGATCAGCCGAGTGGTTCTTGTGGGAGAACAACTCCATTTGGCTCACTAACTTCACACACCATCAGGCTTCCAAGCAGCTCTCAAGGAAACTCAGTTTTCACACTCTATGCTTAGTGCCCTTTGAGTGCATTATCTAGGAATGAACCTGGTAGAGCATCCCACACAAACGAATGCTCCACATGCGGGTTTCACATGCCACCAACTCCACATTCACAGGCAACTTCAGCGCCACAGCCGTTTTCACATAGCCCTCAATGCAAAGGCTCTAGACGCAAATATTGGTGTGAGAGCTAATTCAATCAAGGAAACACTGCATGTTGGTGAAGTGCATATTGAAGAAGGATCAGCCGAGTGGTTCTTGTGGGAGAACAACTCCATTTGGCTCACTAACTTCACACACAATCAGGCTTCCAAGCAGCTCTCAAGGAAACTCAGTTTTCACACTCTATGCTTAGTGCCCTTTGAGTGCATTATCTAGGAATGAACCTGGTAGAGCATCCCACACAAACGAATGCTCCACATGCGGGTTTCACATGCCACCAACTCCACATTCACAGGCAACTTCAGCGCCACAGCCGTTTTCACATAGCCGTCAATGCAAAGGCTCTAGACACAAATATTGGTGTGAGAGCTAATTCATTCAAGGAAACACTGCATGTTGGTGAAGGGCATATTGAAGAAGGATCAGCCGAGTGGTTCTTGTGGGAGAACAACTCCATTTGGCTCACTAACTTCACACACCATCAGGCTTCCAAGCAGCTCTCAAGGAAACTCAGTTTTCACACTCTATGCTTAGTGCCCTTTGAGTGCCTAGGACTGAAATGAAGCTTGGTGAGCATCCCACACAAACGAATGCTCCACATGCGGGTTTCACATGCCACCAACTCCACATTCACAGGCAACTTCAGCGCCACAGCCGTTTTCACATAGCCCTCAATGCAAAGGCTCTAGACGCAAATATTGGTGTGAGAGCTAATTCAATCAAGGAAACACTGCATGTTGGTGAAGTGCATATTGAAGAAGGATCAGCCGAGTGGTTCTTGTGGGAGAACAACTCCATTTGGCTCACTAACTTCACACACCATCAGGCTTCCAAGCAGCTCTCAAGGAAACTCAGTTTTCACACTCTATGCTTAGTGCCCTTTGAGTGCATTATCTAGGAATGAACCTGGTAGAGCATCCCACACAAACGAATGCTCCACATGCGGGTTTCACATGCCACCAACTCCACATTCACAGGCAACTTCAGCGCCACAGCCGTTTTCACATAGCCCTCAATGCAAAGGCTCTAGACGCAAATATTGGTGTGAGAGCTAATTCAATCAAGGAAACACTGCATGTTGGTGAAGGGCATATTGAAGAAGGATCAGCCGAGTGGTTCTTGTGGGAGAACAACTCCATTTGGCTCACTAACTTCACACACCATCAGGCTTCCAAGCAGCTCTCAAGGAAACTCTGTTTTCACACTCTATGCTTAGTGCCCTTTGAGTGCATTATCTAGGAATGAACCTGGTAGAGCATCCCACACAAACGAATGCTCCACATGCGGGTTTCACATGCCACCAACTCCACATTCACAGGCAACTTCAACGCCACAGCCGTTTTCACATAGCCCTCAATGCAAAGGCTCTAGACGCAAATATTGGTGTGAGAGCTAATTCAATCAAGGAAACACTGCATGTTGGTGAAGGGCATATTGAAGAAGGATCAGCCGAGTGGTTCTTGTGGGAGAACAACTCCATTTGGCTCACTAACTTCACACACCATCAGGCTTCCAAGCAGCTCTCAAGGAAACTCAGTTTTCACACTCTATTCTTAGTGCCCTTTGAGTGCATTATCTAGGAATGAACCTGGTAGAGCATCTCACACAAACGAATGCTCCACATGCGGGTTTCACATGCCACCAACTCCACATTCACAGGCAACTTCAGCGCCACAGCCGTTTTCAGATAGCCCTCAATGCAAAGGCTCTAGACGCAAATATTGGTGTGAGAGCTAATTCATTCAAGGAAACACTGCATGTTGGTGAAGGGCATATTGAAGAAGGATCAGCCGAGTGGTTCTTGTGGGAGAACAACTCCATTTGGCTCACTAACTTCACACACCATCAGGCTTCCAAGCAGCTCTCAAGGAAACTCAGTTTTCACACTCTATGCTTAGTGCCCTTTGAGTGCCTAGGACTGAAATGAAGCTTGGTGAGCATCCCACACAAACGAATGCTCCACATGCGGGTTTCACATGCCACCAACTCCACATTCACAGGCAACTTCAGCGCCACAGCCGTTTTCACATAGCCCTCAATGCAAAGGCTCTAGACGCAAATATTGGTGTGAGAGCTAATTCAATCAAGGAAACACTGCATGTTGGTGAAGGGCATATTGAAGAAGGATCAGCCGAGTGGTTCTTGTGGGAGAACAACTCCATTTGGCTCACTAACTTCACACACCATCAGGCTTCCAAGCAGCTCTCAAGGAAACTCAGTTTTCACACTCTATGCTTAGTGCCCTTTGAGTGCCTAGGACTGAAATGAAGCTTGGTGAGCATCCCACACAAACGAATGCTCCACATGCGGGTTTCACATGCCACCAACTCCACATTCACAGGCAACTTCAGCGCCACAGCCGTTTTCACATAGCCCTCAATGCAAAGGCTCTAGACGCAAATATTGGTGTGAGAGCTAATTCAATCAAGGAAACACTGCATGTTGGTGAAGGGCATATTGAAGAAGGATCAGCCGAGTGGTTCTTGTGGGAGAACAACTCCATTTGGCTCACTAACTTCACACACCATCAGGCTTCCAAGCAGCTCTCAAGGAAACTCAGTTTTCACACTCTATGCTTAGTGCCCTTTGAGTGCCTAGGACTGAAATGAAGCTTGGTGAGCATCCCATACAATCGAATGCTCCACATGCGGGTTTCACATGCCACCAACTCCACATTCACAGGCAACTTCAGCGCCACAGCTGTTTTCACATAGCCCTCAATGCAAAGGCTCTAGACGCAAATATTGGTGTGAGCTAATTCAATCAAGGAAACACTGCATGTTGGTGAAGGGCGTATTGAAGAAGGATCAGCCGAGTGGTTCTTGTGGGAGAACAACTCCATTTGGCTCACTAACTTCACACACCATCAGGCTTCCAAGCAGCTCTCAAGGAAACTCAGTTTTCACACTCTATGCTTAGTGCCCTTTGAGTGCATTATCTAGGAATGAACCTGGTAGAGCATCCCACACAAACGAATGCTCCACATGCGGGTTTCACATGCCACCAACTCCACATTCACAGGCAACTTCAGCGCCACAGCCGTTTTCACATAGCCGTCAATGCAAAGGCTCTAGACGCAAATATTGGTGTGAGAGCTAATTCAATCAAGGAAACACTGCATGTTGGTGAAGGGCATATTGAAGAAGGATCAGCCGAGTGGTTCTTGTGGGAGAACAACTCCATTTGGCTCACTAACTTCACACACCATCAGGCTTCCAAGCAGCTCTCAAGGAAACTCAGTTTTCACACTCTATGCTTAGTGCCCTTTGAGTGCATTATCTAGGAATGAACCTGGTAGAGCATCCCACACAAACGAATGCTCCACATGCGGGTTTCACATGCCACCAACTCCACATTCACAGGCAACTTCAGCGCCACAGCCGTTTTCAGATAGCCCTCAATGCAAAGGCTCTAGACGCAAATATTGGTGTGAGAGCTAATTCAATCAAGGAAACACTGCATGTTGGTGAAGGGCATATTGAAGAAGGATCAGCCGAGTGGTTCTTGTGGGAGAACAACTCCATTTGGCTCACTAACTTCACACACCAGCAGGCTTCCAAGCAGCTCTCAAGGAAACTCAGTTTTCACACTCTATGCTTAGTGCCCTTTGAGTGCCTAGGACTGAAATGAAGCTTGCTGAGCATCCCACGCAAACGAATGCTCCACATGCGGGTTTCACATGCCACCAACTCCACATTCACAGGCAACTTCAGCGCCACAGCCGTTTTCACATAGCCCTCAATGCAAAGGCTCTAGACGCAAATATTGGTGTGAGAGCTAATTCAATCAAGGAAACACTGCATGTTGGTGAAGGGCATATTGAAGAAGGATCAGCCGAGTGGTTCTTGTGGGAGAACAACTCCATTTGGCTCACTAACTTCACACACCATCAGGCTTCCAAGCAGCTCTCAAGGAAACTCAGTTTTCACACTCTATGCTTAGTGCCCTTTGAGTGCCTAGGACTGAAATGAAGCTTGGTGAGCATCCCACACAAACGAATGCTCCACATGCGGGTTTCACATGCCACCAACTCCACATTCACAGGCAACTTCAGCGCCACAGCCGTTTTCACATAGCCCTCAATGCAAAGGCTCTAGACGCAAATATTGGTGTGAGAGCTAATTCAATCAAGGAAACACTGCATGTTGGTGAAGGGCATATTGAAGAAGGATCAGCCGAGTGGTTCTTGTGGGAGAACAACTCCATTTGGCTCACTAACTTCACACACCATCAGGCTTCCAAGCAGCTCTCAAGGAAACTCAGTTTTCACACTCTATGCTTAGTGCCCTTTGAGTGCATTATCTAGGAATGAACCTGGTAGAGCATCAAACACAAACAAATGCTCCACATGCGGGTTTCACATGCCACCAACTCCACATTCACAGGCAACTTCAGCGCCACAGCCGTTTTCAGATAGCCCGCAATGCAAAGGCTCTAGACGCAAATATTGGTGTGAGAGCTAATTCAATCAAGGAAACACTGCATGTTGGTGAAGGGCATATTGAAGAAGGATCAGCCGAGTGGTTCTTGTGGGAGAACAACTCCATTTGGCTCACTAACTTCACACACCATCAGGCTTCCAAGCAGCTCTCAAGGAAACTCAGTTTTCACACTCTATGCTTAGTGCCCTTTGAGTGCATTATCTAGGAATGAACCTGGTAGAGCATCCCACACAAACGAATGCTCCACATGCGGGTTTCACATGCCACCAACTCCACATTCACAGGCAACTTCAGCGCCACAGCCGTTTTCACATAGCCCTCAATGCAAAGGCTCTAGACGCAAATATTGGTGTGAGAGCTAATTCAATCAAGGAAACACTGCATGTTGGTGAAGGGCATATTGAAGAAGGATCAGCCGAGTGGTTCTTGTGGGAGAACAACTCCATTTGGCTCACTAACTTCACACACCATCAGGCTTCCAAGCAGCTCTCAAGGAAACTCAGTTTTCACACTCTATGCTTAGTGCCCTTTGAGTGCATTATCTAGGAATGAACCTGGTAGAGCATCTCACACAAACGAATGCTCCACATGCGGGTTTCACATGCCACCAACTCCACATTCACAGGCAACTTCAGCGCCACAGCCGTTTTCAGATAGCCCTCAATGCAAAGGCTCTAGACGCAAATATTGGTGTGAGAGCTAATTCATTCAAGGAAACACTGCATGTTGGTGAAGGGCATATTGAAGAAGGATCAGCCGAGTGGTTCTTGTGGGAGAACAACTCCATTTGGCTCACTAACTTCACACACCATCAGGCTTCCAAGCAGCTCTCAAGGAAACTCAGTTTTCACACTCTATGCTTAGTGCCCTTTGAGTGCCTAGGACTGAAATGAAGCTTGGTGAGCATCCCACACAAACGAATGCTCCACATGCGGGTTTCACATGCCACCAACTCCACATTCACAGGCAACTTCAGCGCCACAGCCGTTTTCACATAGCCCTCAATGCAAAGGCTCTAGACGCAAATATTGGTGTGAGAGCTAATTCAATCAAGGAAACACTGCATGTTGGTGAAGGGCATATTGAAGAAGGATCAGCCGAGTGGTTCTTGTGGGAGAACAACTCCATTTGGCTCACTAACTTCACACACCATCAGGCTTCCAAGCAGCTCTCAAGGAAACTCAGTTTTCACACTCTATGCTTAGTGCCCTTTGAGTGCATTATCTAGGAATGAACCTGGTAGAGCATTCCCAAACAAACGAATGCTCCACATACGGGTTTCACATGCCACCAACTCCACATTCACAGGCAACTTCAGCGCCACAGCCGTTTTCACATAGCCCTCAATGCAAAGGCTCTAGACGCAAATATTGGTGTGAGAGCTAATTCAATCAAGGAAACACTGCATGTTGGTGAAGGGCATATTGAAGAAGGATCAGCCGAGTGGTTCTTGTGGGAGAACAACTCCATTTGGCTCACTAACTTCACACACCATCAGGCTTCCAAGCAGCTCTCAAGGAAACTCAGTTTTCACACTCTATGCTTAGTGCCCTTTGAGTGCATTATCTAGGAATGAACCTGGTAGAGCATCCCACACAAACGAATGCTCCACATGCGGGTTTCACATGCCACCAACTCCACATTCACAGGCAACTTCAGCGCCACAGCCGTTTTCAGATAGCCCTCAATGCAAAGGCTCTAGACGCAAATATTGGTGTGAGAGCTAATTCAATCAAGGAAACACTGCATGTTGGTGAAGGGCATATTGAAGAAGGATCAGCCGAGTGGTTCTTGTGGGAGAACAACTCCATTTGGCTCACTAACTTCACACACCAGCAGGCTTCCAAGCAGCTCTCAAGGAAACTCAGTTTTCACACTCTATGCTTAGTGCCCTTTGAGTGCCTAGGACTGAAATGAAGCTTGCTGAGCATCCCACGCAAACGAATGCTCCACATGCGGGTTTCACATGCCACCAACTCCACATTCACAGGCAACTTCAGCGCCACAGCCGTTTTCAGATAGCCCTCAATGCAAAGGCTCTAGACGCAAATATTGGTGTGAGAGCTAATTCAATCAAGGAAACACTGCATGTTGGTGAAGGGCATATTGAAGAAGGATCAGCCGAGTGGTTCTTGTGGGAGAACAACTCCATTTGGCTCACTAACTTCACACACCATCAGGCTTCCAAGCAGCTCTCAAGGAAACTCAGTTTTCACACTCTATGCTTAGTGCCCTTTGAGTGCCTAGGACTGAAATGAAGCTTGGTGAGCATCCCACACAAACGAATGCTCCACATGCGGGTTTCACATGCCACCAACTCCACATTCACAGGCAACTTCAGCGCCACAGCCGTTTTCACATAGCCCTCAATGCAAAGGCTCTAGACGCAAATATTGGTGTGAGAGCTAATTCAATCAAGGAAACACTGCATGTTGGTGAAGGGCATATTGAAGAAGGATCAGCCGAGTGGTTCTTGTGGGAGAACAACTCCATTTGGCTCACTAACTTCACACACCATCAGGCTTCCAAGCAGCTCTCAAGGAAACTCAGTTTTCACACTCTATGCTTAGTGCCCTTTGAGTGCATTATCTAGGAATGAACCTGGTAGAGCATCCCACACAAACGAATGCTCCACATGCGGGTTTCACATGCCACCAACTCCACATTCACAGGCAACTTCAGCGCCACAGCCGTTTTCACATAGCCCTCAATGCAAAGGCTCTAGACGCAAATATTGGTGTGAGAGATAATTCAATCAAGGAAACACTGCATGTTGGTGAAGGGCATATTGAAGAAGGATCAGCCGAGTGGTTCTTGTGGGAGAACAACTCCATTTGGCTCACTAACTTCACACACCATCAGGCTTCCAAGCAGCTCTCAAGGAAACTCAGTTTTCACACTCTATGCTTAGTGCCCTTTGAGTGCATTATCTAGGAATGAACCTGGTAGAGCATCCCACACAAACGAATGCTCCACATGCGGGTTTCACATGCCACCAACTCCACATTCACAGGCAACTTCAGCGCCACAGCCGTTTTCACATAGCCCTCAATGCAAAGGCTCTAGACGCAAATATTGGTGTGAGAGCTAATTCAATCAAGGAAACACTGCATGTTGGTGAAGGGCATATTGAAGAAGGATCAGCCGAGTGGTTCTTGTGGGAGAACAACTCCATTTGGCTCACTAACTTCACACACCATCAGGCTTCCAAGCAGCTCTCAAGGAAACTCAGTTTTCACACTCTATGCTTAGTGCCCTTTGAGTGCATTATCTAGGAATGAACCTGGTAGAGCATCTCACACAAACGAATGCTCCACATGCGGGTTTCACATGCCACCAACTCCACATTCACAGGCAACTTCAGCGCCACAGCCGTTTTCAGATAGCCCTCAATGCAAAGGCTCTAGACGCAAATATTGGTGTGAGAGCTAATTCATTCAAGGAAACACTGCATGTTGGTGAAGGGCATATTGAAGAAGGATCAGCCGAGTGGTTCTTGTGGGAGAACAACTCCATTTGGCTCACTAACTTCACACACCATCAGGCTTCCAAGCAGCTCTCAAGGAAACTCAGTTTTCACACTCTATGCTTAGTGCCCTTTGAGTGCCTAGGACTGAAATGAAGCTTGGTGAGCATCCCACACAAACGAATGCTCCACATGCGGGTTTCACATGCCACCAACTCCACATTCACAGGCAACTTCAGCGCCACAGCCGTTTTCACATAGCCCTCAATGCAAAGGCTCTAGACGCAAATATTGGTGTGAGAGCTAATTCAATCAAGGAAACACTGCATGTTGGTGAAGGGCATATTGAAGAAGGATCAGCCGAGTGGTTCTTGTGGGAGAACAACTCCATTTGGCTCACTAACTTCACACACCATCAGGCTTCCAAGCAGCTCTCAAGGAAACTCAGTTTTCACACTCTATGCTTAGTGCCCTTTGAGTGCCTAGGACTGAAATGAAGCTTGGTGAGCATCCCATACAAACGAATGCTCCACATGCGGGTTTCACATGCCACCAACTCCACATTCACAGGCAACTTCAGCGCCACAGCCGTTTTCACATAGCCCTCAATGCAAAGGCTCTAGACGCAAATATTGGTGTGAGAGCTAATTCAATCAAGGAAACACTGCATGTTGGTGAAGGGCATATTGAAGAAGGATCAGCCGAGTGGTTCTTGTGGGAGAACAACTCCATTTGGCTCACTAACTTCACACACCATCAGGCTTCCAAGCAGCTCTCAAGGAAACTCAGTTTTCACACTCTATGCTTAGTGCCCTTTGAGTGCCTAGGACTGAAATGAAGCTTGGTGAGCATCCCACACAAACGAATGCTCCACATGCGGGTTTCACATGCCACCAACTCCACATTCACAGGCAACTTCAGCGCCACAGCCGTTTTCACATAGCCCTCAATGCAAAGGCTCTAGACGCAAATATTGGTGTGAGAGCTAATTCAATCAAGGAAACACTGCATGTTGGTGAAGGGCGTATTGAAGAAGGATCAGCCGAGTGGTTCTTGTGGGAGAACAACTCCATTTGGCTCACTAACTTCACACACCATCAGGCTTCCAAGCAGCTCTCAAGGAAACTCAGTTTTCACACTGTATGCTTAGTGCCCTTTGAGTGCATTATCTAGGAATGAACCTGGTAGAGCATCTCACACAAACGAATGCTCCACATGCGGGTTTCACATGCCACCAATTCCACATTCACAGGCAACTTCAGCGCCACAGCCGTTTTCACATAGCCCTCAATGCAAAGGCTCTAGACGCAAATATTGGTGTGAGAGCTAATTCAATCAAGGAAACACTGCATGTTGGTGAAGGGCATATTGAAGAAGGATCAGCCGAGTGGTTCTTGTGGGAGAACAACTCCATTTGGCTCACTAACTTCACACACCATCAGGCTTCCAAGCAGCTCTCAAGGAAACTCAGGTTTCACACTCTATGCTTAGTGCCCTTTGAGTGCATTATCTAGGAATGAACCTGGTAGAGCATCCCACACAAACGAATGCTCCACATGCGGGTTTCACATGCCACCAACTCCACATTCACAGGCAACTTCAGCGCCACAGCCGTTTTCCGATAGCCCTCAATGCAAAGACTCTAGACGCAAATATTGGTGTGAGAGCTAATTCAATCAAGGAAACACTGAATGTTGGTGAAGGGCATATTGAAGAAGGATCAGCCGAGCGTTCTTCTGGTAGAACAACTCCATTTGGCTCACTAACTTCACACACCATCAGGCTTCCAAGCAGCTCTCAAGGAAACTCAGTTTTCACACTCTATGCTTAGTGCCCTTTGAGTGCATTATCTAGGAATGAACCTGGTAGAGCATCTCACACAAACGAATGCTCCACATGTGGGTTTCACATGCCACCAACTCCACATTCACAGGCAACTTCAGCGCCACAGCCGTTTTCACATAGCCCTCAATGCAAAGGCTCTAGACGCAAATATTGGTGTGAGCTAATTCAATCAAGGAAACACTGCATGTTGGTGAAGGGCATATTGAAGAAGGATCAGCCGAGTGGTTCTTGTGGGAGAACAACTCCATTTGGCTCACTAACTTCACACACCATCAGGCTTCCAAGCAGCTCTCAAGGAAACTCAGTTTTCACACTCTATGCTTAGTGCCCTTTGAGTGCATTATCTAGGAATGAACCTGGTAGAGCATCCCACACAAACGAATGCTCCACATGCGGGTTTCACATGCCACCAACTCCACATGCACAGGCAACTTCAGCGCCACAGCCGTTTTCACATAGCCCTCAATGCAAAGGCTCTAGACGCAAATATTGGTGTGAGAGCTAATTCAATCAAGGAAACACTGCATGTTGGTGAAGGGCATATTGAAGAAGGATCAGCCGAGTGGTTCTTGTGGGAGAACAACTCCATTTGGCTCACTAACTTCACACACCATCAGGCTTCCAAGCAGCTCTCAAGGAAACTCAGTTTTCACACTCTATGCTTAGTGCCCTTTGAGTGCCTAGGACTGAAATGAAGCTTGGTAAGCATCCCACACAAACGAAAGCTCCACATGCGGGTTTCACATGCCACCAACTCCACATTCACAGGCAACTTCAGCGCCACAGCCGTTTTCACATAGCCCTCAATGCAAAGGCTCTAGACGCAAATATTGGTGTGAGAGCTAATTCAATCAAGGAAACACTGCATGTTGGTGAAGGGCATATTGAAGAAGGATCAGCCGAGTGGTTCTTGTGGGAGAACAACTCCATTTGGCTCACTAACTTCACACACCATCAGGCTTCCAAGCAGCTCTCAAGGAAACTTAGTTTTCTCACTCTATGCTTAGTGCCCTTTGAGTGCCTAGGACTGAAATGAAGCTTGGTGAGCATCACACACAAACGAAAGCTCCACATGCGAGTTTCACATGCCACCAACTCCACATTCACAGGCAACTTCAGCGCCACAGCCGTTTTCACATAGCCCTCAATGCAAAGGCTCTAGACGCAAATATTGGTGTGAGAGCTAATTCAATCAAGGAAACACTGAATGTTGGTGAAGGGCATATTGAAGAAGGATCAGCCGAGTGGTTCTTGTGGGAGAACAACTCCATTTGGCTCACTAACTTCACACACCATCAGGCTTCCAAGCAGCTCTCAAGGAAACTCAGGTTTCACACTCTATGCTTAGTGCCCTTTGAGTGCATTATCTAGGAATGAACCTGGTAGAGCATCTCACACAAACGAATGCTCCACATGCGGGTTTCACATGCCACCAACTCCACATTCACAGGCAACTTCAGCGCCACAGCCGTTTTCAGATAGCCCTCAATGCAAAGGCTCTAGACGCAAATATTGGTGTGAGAGCTAATTCATTCAAGGAAACACTGCATGTTGGTGAAGGGCATATTGAAGAAGGATCAGCCGAGTGGTTCTTGTGGAGAACAACTCCATTTGGCTCACTAACTTCACACACCATCAGGCTTCCAAGCAGCTCTCAAGGAAACTCAGTTTTCACACTCTATGCTTAGTGCCCTTTGAGTGCCTAGGACTGAAATGAAGCTTGGTGAGCATCCCACACAAACGAATGCTCCACATGCGGGTTTCACATGCCACCAACTCCACATTCACAGGCAACTTCAGCGCCACAGCCGTTTTCACATAGCCCTCAATGCAAAGGCTCTAGACGCAAATATTGGTGTGAGAGCTAATTCAATCAAGGAAACACTGCATGTTGGTGAAGGGCATATTGAAGAAGGATCAGCGGAGTGGTTCTTGTGGGAGAACAACTCCATTTGGCTCACTAACTTCACACACCATCAGGCTTCCAAGCAGCTCTCAAGGAAACTCAGTTTTCACACTCTATGCTTAGTGCCCTTTGAGTGCCTAGGACTGAAATGAAGCTTGGTGAGCATCCCACACAAACGAATGCTCCACATGCGGGTTTCACATGCCAAAAGCTCCACATTCACAGGCAACTTCAGCGCCACAGCCGTTTTCAGATAGCCCTCAATGCAAAGGCTCTAGACGCAAATATTGGTGTGAGAGCTAATTCAATCAAGGAAACACTGCATGTTGGTGAAGGGCATATTGAAGAAGGATCAGCCGAGTGGTTCTTGTGGGAGAACAACTCCATTTGGCTCACTAACTTCACACACCATCAGGCTTCCAAGCAGCTCTCAAGGAAACTCAGTTTTCACACTCTATGCTTAGTGCCCTTTGAGTGCATTATCTAGGAATGAACCTGGTAGAGCATCTCACACAAACGAATGCTCCACATGCGGGTTAAACAAGCCACCAACTCCACATTCACAGGCAACTTCAGCGCCACAGCCGTTTTCACATAGCCCGTAATGCAAAGGCTCTAGACGCAAATATTGGTGTGAGAGCTAATTCAATCAAGGAAACACTGCATGTTGGTGAAGGGCATATTGAAGAAGGATCAGCCGAGTGGTTCTTGTGGGAGAACAACTCCATTTGGCTCACTAACTTCACACACCATCAGGCTTCCAAGCAGCTCTCAAGGAAACTCAGTTTTCACACTCTATGCTTACTGCTCTTTGAGTGCAGTATCTAGGAATGAACCTGGTAAAGCATCCCACACAAACTAATACTCCACATGCGGGTTTCACATGCCACCAACTCCACATTCACAGGCAACTTCAGCGCCACAGCCGTTTTCAGATAGCCCTCAATGCAAAGGCTCTAGACGCAAATATTGGTGTGAGAGCTAATTCAATCAAGGAAACACTGCATGTTGGTGAAGGGCATATTGAAGAAGGATCAGCTGAGTGGTTCTTGTGGGAGAACAACTCCATTTGGCTCACTAACTTCACACACCATCAGGCTTCCAAGCAGCTCTCAAGGAAACTCAGTTTTCACACTCTATGCTTAGTGCCCTTTGAGTGCCTAGGACTGAAATGAAGCTTGGTGAGCATCCCACACAAACGAATGCTCCACATGCGGGTTTCACATGCCACCAACTCCACATTCACAGGCAACTTCAGCGCCACAGCCGTTTTCACATAGCCCTCAATGCAAAGGCTCTAGACGCAAATATTGGTGTGAGAGCTAATTCAATCAAGGAAACACTGCATGTTGGTGAAGGGCATATTGAAGAAGGATCAGCCGAGTGGTTCTTGTGGGAGAACAACTCCATTTGGCTCACTAACTTCACACACCATCAGGCTTCCAAGCAGCTCTCAAGGAAACTCAGTTTTCACACTCTATGCTTAGTGCCCTTTGAGTGCCTAGGACTGAAATGAAGCTTGGTGAGCATCCCACACAAACGAATGCTCCACATGCGGGTTTCACATGCCAAAAGCTCCACATTCACAGGCAACTTCAGCGCCACAGCCGTTTTCACATAGCCCTCAATGCAAAGGCTCTAGACGCAAATATTGGTGTGAGAGCTAATTCAATCAAGGAAACACTGCATGTTGGTGAAGGGCATATTGAAGAAGGATCAGCCGAGTGGTTCTTGTGGGAGAACAACTCCATTTGGCTCACTAACTTCACACACCATCAGGCTTCCAAGCAGCTCTCAAGGAAACTCAGTTTTCACACTCTATGCTTAGTGCCCTTTGAGTGCCTAGGACTGAAATGAAGCTTGGTGAGCATCCCACACAAACGAATGCTCCACATGCGGGTTTCACATGCCAAAAGCTCCACATTCACAGGCAACTTCAGCGCCACAGCCGTTTTCAGATAGCCCTCAATGCAAAGGCTCTAGACGCAAATATTGGTGTGAGAGCTAATTCAATCAAGGAAACACTGCATGTTGGTGAAGGGCATATTGAAGAAGGATCAGCCGAGTGGTTCTTGTGGGAGAACAACTCCATTTGGCTCACTAACTTCACACACCATCAGGCTTCCAAGCAGCTCTCAAGGAAACTCAGTTTTCACACTCTATGCTTAGTGCCCTTTGAGTGCATTATCTAGGAATGAACCTGGTAGAGCATCTCACACAAACGAATGCTCCACATGCGGGTTTCACAAGCCACCAACTCCACATTCACAGGCAACTTCAGCGCCACAGCCGTTTTCACATAGCCCGTAATGCAAAGGCTCTAGACGCAAATATTGGTGTGAGAGCTAATTCAATCAAGGAAACACTGCATGTTGGTGAAGGGCATATTGAAGAAGGATCAGCCGAGTGGTTCTTGTGGGAGAACAACTCCATTTGGCTCACTAACTTCACACACCATCAGGCTTCCAAGCAGCTCTCAAGGAAACTCAGTTTTCACACTCTATGCTTACTGCTCTTTGAGTGCAGTATCTAGGAATGAACCTGGTAAAGCATCCCACACAAACTAATACTCCACATGCGGGTTTCACATGCCACCAACTCCACATTCACAGGCAACTTCAGCGCCACAGCCGTTTTCAGATAGCCCTCAATGCAAAGGCTCTAGACGCAAATATTGGTGTGAGAGCTAATTCAATCAAGGAAACACTGCATGTTGGTGAAGGGCATATTGAAGAAGGATCAGCCGAGTGGTTCTTGTGGGAGAACAACTCCATTTGGCTCACTAACTTCACACACCATCAGGCTTCCAAGCAGCTCTCAAGGAAACTCAGGTTTCACACTCTATGCTTAGTGCCCTTTGAGTGCCTAGGACTGAAATGAAGCTTGGTGAGCATCCCACACAAACGAATGCTCCACATGCGGGTTTCACATGCCACCAACTCCACATTCACAGGCAACTTCAGCGCCACAGCCGTTTTCACATAGCCCTCAATGCAAAGGCTCTAGACGCAAATATTGGTGTGAGAGCTAATTCAATCAAGGAAACACTGCATGTTGGTGAAGGGCATATTGAAGAAGGATCAGCCGAGTGGTTCTTGTGGGAGAACAACTCCATTTGGCTCACTAACTTCACACACCATCAGGCTTCCAAGCAGCTCTCAAGGAAACTCAGTTTTCACACTCTATGCTTAGTGCCCTTTGAGTGCATTATCTAGGAATGAACCTGGTAGAGCATTCCCAAACAAACGAATGCTCCACATACGGGTTTCACATGCCACCAACTCCACATGCACAGGCAACTTCAGCGCCACAGCCGTTTTCACATAGCCCGTAATGCAAAGGCTCTAGACGCAAATATTGGTGTGAGAGCTAATTCAATCAAGGAAACACTGCATGTTGGTGAAGGGCATATTGAAGAAGGATCAGCCGAGTGGTTCTTGTGGGAGAACAACTCCATTTGGCTCACTAACTTCACACACCATCAGGCTTCCAAGCAGCTCTCAAGGAAACTCAGTTTTCACACTCTATGCTTAGTGCCCTTTGAGTGCCTAGGACTGAAATGAAGCTTGGTGAGCATCTCACACAAACGAATGCTCCACATGCGGGTTTCACATTCCACCAACTCCACATTCACAGGCAACTTCAGCGCCACAGCCGTTTTCACATAGCCCTCAATGCAAAGGCTCTAGACGCAAATATTGGTGTGAGAGCTAATTCAATCAAGGAAACACTGAATGTTGGTGAAGGGCATATTGAAGAAGGATCAGCCGAGTGGTTCTTGTGGGAGAACAACTCCATTTGGCTCACTAACTTCACACACCATCAGGCTTCCAAGCAGCTCTCAAGGAAACTCAGTTTTCACACTCTATGCTTAGTGCCCTTTGAGTGCAGTATCTAGGAATGAACCTGGTAGAGCATTCCCAAACAAACGAATGCTCCACATACGGGTTTCACATGCCACCAACTCCACATTCACAGGCAACTTCAGCGCCACAGCCGTTTTCACATAGCCCTCAATGCAAAGGCTCTAGACGCAAATATTGGTGTGAGAGCTAATTCAATCAAGGAAACACTGCATGTTGGTGAAGGGCATATTGAAGAAGGATCAGCCGAGTGGTTCTTGTGGGAGAACAACTCCATTTGGCTCACTAACTTCACACACCATCAGGCTTCCAAGCAGCTCTCAAGGAAACTCAGTTTTCACACTCTATGCTTAGTGCCCTTTGAGTGCATTATCTAGGAATGAACCTGGTAGAGCATCCCACACAAACGAATGCTCCACATGTGGGTTTCACATGCCACCAACTCCACATTCACAGGCAACTTCAGCGCCACAGCCGTTTTCAGATAGCCCTCAATGCAAAGGCTCTAGACGCAAATATTGGTGTGAGAGCTAATTCAATCAAGGAAACACTGCATGTTGGTGAAGGGCATATTGAAGAAGGATCAGCCGAGTGGTTCTTGTGGGAGAACAGCTCCATTTGGCTCACTAACTTCACACACCATCAGGCTTCCAAGCAGCTCTCAAGGAAACTCAGTTTTCACACTCTATGCTTAGTGCCCTTTGAGTGCATTATCTAGGAATGAACCTGGTAGAGCATCCCACACAAACGAATGCTCCACATGCGGGTTTCACATGCCACCAACTCCACATTCACAGGCAACTTCAGCGCCACAGCCGTTTTCACATAGCCCTCAATGCAAAGGCTCTAGACGCAAATATTGGTGTGAGAGCTAATTCAATCAAGGAAACACTGCATGTTGGTGAAGGGCATATTGAAGAAGGATCAGCCGAGTGGTTCTTGTGGGAGAACAACTCCATTTGGCTCACTAACTTCACACACCATCAGGCTTCCAAGCAGCTCTCAAGGAAACTCAGTTTTCACACTCTATGCTTAGTGCCCTTTGAGTGCATTATCTAGGAATGAACCTGGTAGAGCATCTCACACAAACGAATGCTCCACATGCGGGTTTCACATGCCACCAACTCCACATTCATAGGCAACTTCAGCGCCACAGCCGTTTTCAGATAGCCCTCAATGCAAAGGCTCTATACGCAAATATTGGTGTGAGAGCTAATTCATTCAAGGAAACACTGCATGTTGGTGAAGGGCATATTGAAGAAGGATCAGCCGAGTGGTTCTTGTGGGAGAACAACTCCATTTGGCTCACTAACTTCACACACCATCAGGCTTCCAAGCAGCTCTCAAGGAAACTCAGTTTTCACACTCTATGCTTAGTGCCCTTTGAGTGCCTAGGACTGAAATGAAGCTTGGTGAGCATCCCACACAAACGAATGCTCCACATGCGGGTTTCACATGCCACCAACTCCACATTCACAGGCAACTTCTGCGCCACAGCCGTTTTCAGATAGCCCTCAATGCAAAGGCTCTAGACGCAAATATTGGTGTGAGAGCTAATTCAATCAAGGAAACACTGCATGTTGGTGAAGGGCATATTGAAGAAGGATCAGCCGAGTGGTTCTTGTGGGAGAACAACTCCATTTGGCTCACTAACTTCACACACCATCAGGCTTCCAAGCAGCTCTCAAGGAAACTCAGTTTTCACACTCTATGCTTAGTGCCCTTTGAGTGCATTATCTAGGAATGAACCTGGTAGAGCATCTCACACAAACGAATGCTCCACATGCGGGTTTCACAAGCCACCAACTCCACATTCACAGGCAACTTCAGCGCCACAGCCGTTTTCACATAGCCCTCAATGCAAAGGCTCTAGACGCAAATATTGGTGTGAGAGCTAATTCAATCAAGGAAACACTGCATGTTGGTGAAGGGCATATTGAAGAAGGATCAGCCGAGTGGTTCTTGTGGGAGAACAACTCCATTTGGCTCACTAACTTCACACACCATCAGGCTTCCAAGCAGCTCTCAAGGAAACTCTGTTTTCACACTCTATGCTTAGTGCCCTTTGAGTGCATTATCTAGGAATGAACCTGGTAGAGCATCTCACACAAACGAATGCTCCACATACGGGTTTCACATGCCACCAACTCCACATTCACAGGCAACTTCAGCGCCACAGCCGTTTTCACATAGCCCTCAATGCAAAGGCTCTAGACGCAAATATTGGTGTGAGAGCTAATTCAATCAAGGAAACACTGCATGTTGGTGAAGGGCATATTGAAGAAGGATCAGCCGAGTGGTTCTTGTGGGAGAACAACTCCATTTGGCTCACTAACTTCACACACCATCAGGCTTCCAAGCAGCTCTCAAGGAAACTCAGTTTTCACACTCTATGCTTAGTGCCCTTTGAGTGCCTAGGACTGAAATGAAGCTTGGTGAGCATCAAACACAAACGAATGCTCCACATGCGGGTTTCACATGCCACCAACTCCACATTCACAGGCAACTTCAGCGCCACAGCCGTTTTCACATAGCCCTCAATGCAAAGGCTCTAGACGCAAATATTGGTGTGAGAGCTAATTCAATCAAGGAAACACTGCATGTTGGTGAAGGGCATATTGAAGAAGGATCAGCCGAGTGGTTCTTGTGGGAGAACAACTCCATTTGGCTCACTAACTTCACACACCATCAGGCTTCCAAGCAGCTCTCAAGGAAACTCAGTTTTCACACTCTATGCTTAGTGCCCTTTGAGTGCATTATCTAGGAATGAACCTGGTAGAGCATTCCCAAACAAACGAATGCTCCACATACGGGTTTCACATGCCACCAACTCCACATGCACAGGCAACTTCAGCGCCACAGCCGTTTTCACATAGCCCTCAATGCCAAGGCTCTAGACGCAAATATTGGTGCGAGAGCTAATTCAATCAAGGAAACACTGCATGTTGGTGAAGGGCATATTGAAGAAGGATCAGCCGAGTGGTTCTTGTGGGAGAACAACTCCATTTGGCTCACTAACTTCACACACCATCAGGCTTCCAAGCAGCTCTCAAGGAAACTCAGTTTTCACACTCTATGCTTAGTGCCCTTTGAGTGCCTAGGACTGAAATGAAGCTTGGTGAGCATCCCACACAAACGAATGCTCCACATGCGGGTTTCACATGCCACCAACTCCACATTCACAGGCAACTTCAGCGCCACAGCCGTTTTCACATAGCCCTCAATGCAAAGGCTCTAGACGCAAATATTGGTGTGAGAGCTAATTCAATCAAGGAAACACTGAATGTTGGTGAAGGGCATATTGAAGAAGGATCAGCCGAGTGGTTCTTGTGGGAGAACAACTCCATTTGGCTCACTAACTTCACACACCATCAGGCTTCCAAGCAGCTCTCAAGGAAACTCAGTTTTCACACTCTATGCTTAGTGCCCTTTGAGTGCATTATCTAGGAATGAACCTGGTAGAGCATTCCCAAACAAACGAATGCTCCACATACGGGTTTCACATGCCACCAACTCCACATTCACAGGCAACTTCAGCGCCACAGCCGTTTTCACATAGCCCTCAATGCAAAGGCTCTAGACGCAAATATTGGTGTGAGAGCTAATTCAATCAAGGAAACACTGCATGTTGGTGAAGGGCATATTGAAGAAGGATCAGGCGAGTGGTTCTTGTGGGAGAACAACTCCATTTGGCTCACTAACTTCACACAGCATCAGGCTTCCAAGCAGCTCTCAAGGAAACTCAGTTTTCACACTCTATGCTTAGTGCCCTTTGAGTGCATTATCTAGGAATGAACCTGGTAGAGCATCCCACACAAACGAATGCTCCACATGTGGGTTTCACATGCCACCAACTCCACATTCACAGGCAACTTCAGCGCCACAGCCGTTTTCAGATAGCCCTCAATGCAAAGGCTCTAGACGCAAATATTGGTGTGAGAGCTAATTCAATCAAGGAAACACTGCATGTTGGTGAAGGGCATATTGAAGAAGGATCAGCCGAGTGGTTCTTGTGGGAGAACAACTCCATTTGGCTCACTAACTTCACACACCATCAGGCTTCCATGCAGCTCTCAAGGAAACTCAGTTTTCACACTCTATGCTTAGTGCCCTTTGAGTGCATTATCTAGGAATGAACCTGGTAGAGCATCCCACACAAACGAATGCTCCACATGCGGGTTTCACATGCCACCAACTCCACATTCACAGGCAACTTCAGCGCCACAGCCGTTTTCACATAGCCCTCAATGCAAAGGCTCTAGACGCAAATATTGGTGTGAGAGCTAATTCAATCAAGGAAACACTGCATGTTGGTGAAGGGCATATTGAAGAAGGATCAGCCGAGTGGTTCTTGTGGGAGAACAACTCCATTTGGCTCACTAACTTCACACACCATCAGGCTTCCAAGCAGCTCTCAAGGAAACTCAGTTTTCACACTCTATGCTTAGTGCCCTTTGAGTGCATTATCTAGGAATGAACCTGGTAGAGCATCTCACACAAACGAATGCTCCACATGCGGGTTTCACATGCCACCAACTCCACATTCACAGGCAACTTCAGCGCCACAGCCGTTTTCAGATAGCCCTCAATGCAAAGGCTCTAGACGCAAATATTGGTGTGAGAGCTAATTCATTCAAGGAAACACTGCATGTTGGTGAAGGGCATATTGAAGAAGGATCAGCCGAGTGGTTCTTGTGGGAGAACAACTCCATTTGGCTCACTAACTTCACACACCATCAGGCTTCCAAGCAGCTCTCAAGGAAAGTCAGTTTTCACACTCTATGCTTAAGTGCCCTTTGAGTGCCTAGGACTGAAATGAAGCTTGGTGAGCATCCCACACAAACGAATGCTCCACATGCGGGTTTCACATGCCACCAACTCCACATTCACAGGCAACTTCAGCGCCACAGCCGTTTTCACATAGCCCTCAAAGTAAAGCATCTAGACGCAAATATTGGTGTGAGAGCTAATTCAATCAAGGAAACACTGCATGTTGGTGAAGGGCATATTGAAGAAGGATCAGCCGAGTGGTTCTTGTGGGAGAACAACTCCATTTGGCTCACTAACTTCACACACCATCAGGCTTCCATGCAGCTCTCAAGGAAACTCAGTTTTCACACTCTATGCTTAGTGCCCTTTGAGTGCATTATCTAGGAATGAACCTGGTAGAGCATCCCACACAAACGAATGCTCCACATGCGGGTTTCACATGCCACCAACTCCACATTCACAGGCAACTTCAGCGCCACAGCCGTTTTCACATAGCCCTCAATGCAAAGGCTCTAGACGCAAATATTGGTGTGAGAGCTAATTCAATCAAGGAAACACTGCATGTTGGTGAAGGGCATATTGAAGAAGGATCAGCCGAGTGGTTCTTGTGGGAGAACAACTCCATTTGGCTCACTAACTTCACACACCATCAGGCTTCCAAGCAGCTCTCAAGGAAACTCAGTTTTCACACTCTATGCTTAGTGCCCTTTGAGTGCCTAGGACTGAAATGAAGCTTGGTGAGCATCCCACACAAACGAATGCTCCACATGCGGGTTTCACATGCCACCAACTCCACATTCACAGGCAACTTCAGCGCCACAGCCGTTTTCAGATAGCCCTCAATGCAAAGGCTCTAGACGCAAATATTGGTGTGAGAGCTAATTCATTCAAGGAAACACTGCATGTTGGTGAAGGGCATATTGAAGAAGGATCAGCCGAGTGGTTCTTGTGGGAGAACAACTCCATTTGGCTCACTAACTTCACACACCATCAGGCTTCCAAGCAGCTCTCAAGGAAACTCAGTTTTCACACTCTATGCTTAGTGCCCTTTGAGTGCATTATCTAGGAATGAACCTGGTAGAGCATCTCACACAAACGAATGCTCCACATGCGGGTTTCACATGCCACCAACTCCACATTCACAGGCAACTTCAGCGCCACAGCCGTTTTCACATAGTCCTCAATGCAAAGGCTCTAGACGCAAATATTGGTGTGAGAGCTAATTCAATCAAGGAAGCACTGCATGTTGGTGAAGGGCATATTGCAGAAGGATCAGCCGAGTGGTTCTTGTGGGAGAACAACTCCATTTGGCTCACTAACTTCACACACCATCAGGCTTCCAAGCAGCTCTCAAGGAAACTCAGTTTTCACACTCTATGCTTAGTGCCCTTTGAGTGCCTAGGACTGAAATGAAGCTTGGTGAGCATCCCACACAAACGAATGCTCCAGATGTGTTTCACATGCCACCAACTCCACATTCACAGGCAACTTCAGCGCCACAGCCGTTTTCACATAGCCCTCAATGCAAAGGCTCTAGACGCAAATATTGGTGTGAGAGCTAATTCAATCAAGGAAACAGTGCATGTTGGTGAAGGGCATATTGAAGAAGGATCAGCCGAGTGGTTCTTGTGGGAGAACAACTCCATTTGGCTCACTAACTTCACACACCATCAGGCTTCCAAGCAGCTCTCAAGGAAACTCAGTTTTCACACTCTATGCTTAGTGCCCTTTGAGTGCATTATCTAGGAATGAACCTGGTAGAGCATCCCACACAAACGAATGCTCCACATGCGGGTTTCACATGCCACCAACTCCACATTCACAGGCAACTTCAGCGCCACAGCCGTTTTCACATAGCCATCAATGCAAAGGCTCTAGACGCAAATATTGGTGTGAGAGCTAATTCAATCAAGGAAACACTGCATGTTGGTGAAGGGCATATTGAAGAAGAATCAGCCGAGTGGTTCTTGTGGGAGAGAACAACTCCATTTGGCTCACTAACTTCACACACCATCAGGCTTCCAAGCAGCTCTCAAGGAAACTCAGTTTTCACACTCTATGCTTAGTGCCCTTTGAGTGCATTATCTAGGAATGAACCTGGTAGAGCATCCCACACAAACGAATGCTCCACATGCGGGTTTCACATGCCACCAACTCCACATTCACAGGCAACTTCAGCGCCACAGCCGTTTTCACATAGCCATCAATGCAAAGGCTCTAGACACAAATATTGGTGTGAGAGCTAATTCAATCAAGGAAACACTGCATGTTGGTGAAGGGCATATTGAAGAAGGATCAGCCGAGTGGTTCTTGTGGGAGAACAACTCCATTTGGCTCACTAACTTCACACACCATCAGGCTTCCAAGCAGCTCTCAAGGAAACTCAGTTTTCACACTCTATGCTTAGTGCCCTTTGAGTGCATTATCTAGGAATGAACCTGGTAGAGCATCCCACACAAACGAATGCTCCACATGCGGGTTTCACATGCCACCAACTCCACATTCACAGGCAACTTCAGCGCCACAGCCGTTTTCACATAGCCCTCAATGCAAAGGCTCTAGACGCAAATATTGGTGTGAGAGCTAATTCAATCAAGGAAACACTGCATGTTGGTGAAGGGCATATTGAAGAAGGATCAGCCGAGTGGTTCTTGTGGGAGAACAACTCCATTTGGCTCACTAACTTCACACACCATCAGGCTTCCATGCAGCTCTCAAGGAAACTCAGTTTTCACACTCTATGCTTAGTGCCCTTTGAGTGCATTATCTAGGAATGAACCTGGTAGAGCATCCCACACAAACGAATGCTCCACATGCGGGTTTCACATGCCACCAACTCCACATTCACAGGCAACTTCAGCGCCACAGCCGTTTTCAGATAGCCCTCAATGCAAAGGCTCTAGACGCAAATATTGGTGTGAGAGCTAATTCAATCAAGGAAACACTGCATGTTGGTGAAGGGCATATTGAAGAAGGATCAGCCGAGTGGTTCTTGTGGGAGAACAACTCCATTTGGCTCACTAACTTCACACACCATCAGGCTTCCAAGCAGCTCTCAAGGAAACTCAGTTTTCACACTCTATGCTTAGTGCCCTTTGAGTGCATTATCTAGGAATGAACCTGGTAGAGCATCTCACACAAACGAATGCTCCACATGCGGGTTTCACATGCCACCAACTCCACATTCACAGGCAACTTCAGCGCCACAGCCGTTTTCACATAGCCCTCAATGCAAAGGCTCTAGACGCAAATATTGGTGTGAGAGCTAATTCAATCAAGGAAGCACTGCATGTTGGTGAAGGGCATATTGAAGAAGGATCAGCCGAGTGGTTCTTGTGGGAGAACAACTCCATTTGGCTCACTAACTTCACACACCATCAGGCTTCCAAGCAGCTCTCAAGGAAACTCAGTTTTCACACTCTATGCTTAGTGCCCTTTGAGTGCCTAGGACTGAAATGAAGCTTGGTGAGCATCCCACACAAACGAATGCTCCACATGCGGGTTTCACATGCCACCAACTCCACATTCACAGGCAACTTCAGCGCCACAGCCGTTTTCACATAGCCCTCAATGCAAAGGCTCTAGACGCAAATATTGGTGTGAGAGCTAATTCAATCAAGGAAACACTGCATGTTGGTGAAGGGGCATATTGAAGAAGGATCAGCCGAGTGGTTCTTGTGGGAGAACAACTCCATTTGGCTCACTAACTTCACACACCATCAGGCTTCCAAGCAGCTCTCAAGGAAACTCAGTTTTCACACTCTATGCTTAGTGCCCTTTGAGTGCATTATCTAGGAATGAACCTGGTAGAGCATCCCACACAAACGAATGCTCCACATGCGGGTTTCACATGCCACCAACTCCACATTCACAGGCAACTTCAGCGCCACAGCCGTTTTCACATAGCCCTCAATGCAAAGGCTCTAGACGCAAATATTGGTGTGAGAGCTAATTCAATCAAGGAAACACTGCATGTTGGTGAAGGGCATATTGAAGAAGGATCAGCCGAGTGGTTCTTGTGGGAGAACAACTCCATTTGGCTCACTAACTTCACACACAATCAGGCTTCCAAGCAGCTCTCAAGGAAACTCAGTTTTCACACTCTATGCTTAGTGCCCTTTGAGTGCATTATCTAGGAATGAACCTGGTAGAGCATCCCACACAAACGAATGCTCCACATGCGGGTTTCACATGCCACCAACTCCACATTCACAGGCAACTTCAGCGCCACAGCCGTTTTCACATAGCCCTCAATGCAAAGGCTCTAGACACAAATATTGGTGTGAGAGCTAATTCATTCAAGGAAACACTGCATGTTGGTGAAGGGCATATTGAAGAAGGATCAGCCGAGTGGTTCTTGTGGGAGAACAACTCCATTTGGCTCACTAACTTCACACACCATCAGGCTTCCAAGCAGCTCTCAAGGAAACTCAGTTTTCACACTCTATGCTTAGTGCCCTTTGAGTGCATTATCTAGGAATGAACCTGGTAGAGCATCCCACACAAACGAATGCTCCACATGCGGGTTTCACATGCCACCAACTCCACATTCACAGGCAACTTCAGCGCCACAGCCGTTTTCAGATAGCCCTCAATGCAAAGGCTCTAGACGCAAATATTGGTGTGAGAGCTAATTCAATCAAGGAAACACTGCATGTTGGTGAAGGGCATATTGAAGAAGGATCAGCCGAGTGGTTCTTGTGGGAGAACAACTCCATTTGGCTCACTAACTTCACACACCATCAGGCTTCCAAGCAGCTCTCAAGGAAACTCAGTTTTCACACTCTATGCTTAGTGCCCTTTGAGTGCCTAGGACTGAAATGAAGCTTGGTGAGCATCCCACACAAACGAATGCTCCACATGCGGGTTTCACATGCCACCAACTCCACATTCACAGGCAACTTCAGCGCCACAGCCGTTTTCACATAGCCCTCAATGCAAAGGCTCTAGACGCAAATATTGGTGTGAGAGCTAATTCAATCAAGGAAACACTGCATGTTGGTGAAGGGCATATTGAAGAAGGATCAGCCGAGTGGTTCTTGTGGGAGAACAACTCCATTTGGCTCACTAACTTCACACACCATCAGGCTTCCAAGCAGCTCTCAAGGAAACTCAGGTTTCACACTCTATGCTTAGTGCCCTTTGAGTGCCTAGGACTGAAATGAAGCTTGGTGAGCATCCCACACAAACGAATGCTCCACATGCGGGTTTCACATGCCACCAACTCCACATTCACAGGCAACTTCAGCGCCACAGCCGTTTTCACATAGCCCTCAATGCAAAGGCTCTAGACGCAAATATTGGTGTGAGAGCTAATTCAATCAAGGAAACACTGCATGTTGGTGAAGGGCATATTGAAGAAGGATCAGCCGAGTGGTTCTTGTGGGAGAACAACTCCATTTGGCTCACTAACTTCACACACCATCAGGCTTCCAAGCAGCTCTCAAGGAAACTCAGGTTTCACACTCTATGCTTAGTGCCCTTTGAGTGCCTAGGACTGAAATGAAGCTTGGTGAGCATCCCACACAAACGAATGCTCCACATGCGGGTTTCACATGCCACCAACTCCACATTCACAGGCAACTTCAGCGCCACAGCCGTTTTCACATAGCCCTCAATGCAAAGGCTCTAGACGCAAATATTGGTGTGAGAGCTAATTCAATCAAGGAAACACTGCATGTTGGTGAAGGGCATATTGAAGAAGGATCAGCCGAGTGGTTCTTGTGGGAGAACAACTCCATTTGGCTCACTAACTTCACACACCATCAGGCTTCCAAGCAGCTCTCAAGGAAACTCAGTTTTAACACTCTGTGCTTAGTGCCCTTTGAGTGCCTAGGACTGAAATGAAGCTTGGTGAGCATCCCACACAAACGAATGCTCCACATGCGGGTTTCACATGCCACCAACTCCACATTCACAGGCAACTTCAGCGCCACAGCCGTTTTCACATAGCCCTCAATGCAAAGGCTCTAGACGCAAATATTGGTGTGAGCTAATTCAATCAAGGAAACACTGCATGTTGGTGAAGGGCGTATTGAAGAAGGATCAGCCGAGTGGTTCTTGTGGGAGAACAACTCCATTTGGCTCACTAACTTCACACACCATCAGGCTTCCAAGCAGCTCTCAAGGAAACTCAGTTTTCACACTCTATGCTTAGTGCCCTTTGAGTGCATTATCTAAGAATGAACCTGGTAGAGCATCCCACACAAACGAATGCTCCACATGCGGGTTTCACATGCCACCAACTCCACATTCACAGGCAACTTCAGCGCCACAGCCGTTTTCAGATAGCCCTCAATGCAAAGGCTCTAGACGCAAATATTGGTGTGAGAGCTAATTCAATCAAGGAAACACTGCATGTTGGTGAAGGGCATATTGAAGAAGGATCAGCCGAGTGGTTCTTGTGGGAGAACAACTCCATTTGGCTCACTAACTTCACACACCATCAGGCTTCCAAGCAGCTCTCAAGGAAACTCAGTTTTCACACTCTATGCTTAGTGCCCTTTGAGTGCCTAGGACTGAAATGAAGCTTGGTGAGCATCCCACACAAACGAATGCTCCACATGCGGGTTTCACATGCCACCAACTCCACATTCACAGGCAACTTCAGCGCCACAGCCGTTTTCACATAGCCCTCAATGCAAAGGCTCTAGACGCAAATATTGGTGTGAGAGCTAATTCAATCAAGGAAACACTGCATGTTGGTGAAGGGCATATTGAAGAAGGATCAGCCTAGTGGTTCTTGTGGGAGAACAACTCCATTTGGCTCACTAACTTCACACACCATCAGGCTTCCAAGCAGCTCTCAAGGAAACTCAGTTTTCACACTCTATGCTTAGTGCCCTTTGAGTGCATTATCTAGGAATGAACCTGGTAGAGCATCCCACACAAACGAATGCTCCACATGCGGGTTTCACATGCCACCAACTCCACATTCACAGGCAACTTCAGCGCCACAGCCGTTTTCACATAGCCCTCAATGCAAAGGCTCTAGACGCAAATATTGGTGTGAGAGCTAATTCAATCAAGGAAACACTGCATGTTGGTGAAGGGCATATTGAAGAAGGATCAGCCGAGTGGTTCTTGTGGGAGAACAACTCCATTTGGCTCACTAACTTCACACACCATCAGGCTTCCAAGCAGCTCTCAAGGAAACTCAGTTTTCACACTCTATGCTTAGTGCCCTTTGAGTGCATTATCTAGGAATGAACCTGGTAGAGCATCCCACACCAACGAATGCTCCACATGCGGGTTTCACATGCCACCAACTCCACATTCACAGGCAACTTCAGCGCCACAGCCGTTTTCACATAGCCCTCAATGCAAAGGCTCTAGACGCAAATATTGGTGTGAGAGCTAATTCAATCAAGGAAACACTGCATGTTGGTGAAGGGCATATTGAGGAAGGATCAGCCGAGTGGTTCTTGTGGGAGAACAACTCCATTTTGCTCACTAACTTCACACACCATCAGGCTTCCAAGCAGCTCTCAAGGAAACTCAGTTTTCACACTCTATGCTTAGTGCCCTTTGAGTGCCTAGGACTGAAATGAAGCTTGGTGAGCATCCCACACAAACGAATGCTCCACATGCGGGTTTCACATGCCACCAACTCCACATTCACAGGCAACTTCAGCGCCACAGCCGTTTTCACATAGCCCTCAATGCAAAGGCTCTAGACGCAAATATTGGTGTGAGAGCTAATTCAATCAAGGAAACACTGCATGTTGGTGAAGGGCATATTGAAGAAGGATCAGCCTAGTGGTTCTTGTGGGAGAACAACTCCATTTGGCTCACTAACTTCACACACCATCAGGCTTCCAAGCAGCTCTCAAGGAAACTCAGTTTTCACACTCTATGCTTAGTGCCCTTTGAGTGCATTATCTAGGAATGAACCTGGTAGAGCATCCCACACAAACGAATGCTCCACATGCGGGTTTCACATGCCACCAACTCCACATTCACAGGCAACTTCAGCGCCACAGCCGTTTTCACATAGCCCTCAATGCAAAGGCTCTAGACGCAAATATTGGTGTGAGAGCTAATTCAATCAAGGAAACACTGCATGTTGGTGAAGGGCATATTGAAGAAGGATCAGCCGAGTGGTTCTTGTGGGAGAACAACTCCATTTGGCTCACTAACTTCACACACCATCAGGCTTCCAAGCAGCTCTCAAGGAAACTCAGTTTTCACACTCTATGCTTAGTGCCCTTTGAGTGCATTATCTAGGAATGAACCTGGTAGAGCATCCCACACAAACGAATGCTCCACATGCGGGTTTCACATGCCACCAACTCCACATTCACAGGCAACTTCAGCGCCACAGCCGTTTTCACATAGCCCTCAATGCAAAGGCTCTAGACGCAAATATTGGTGTGAGAGCTAATTCAATCAAGGAAACACTGCATGTTGGTGAAGGGCATATTGAGGAAGGATCAGCCGAGTGGTTCTTGTGGGAGAACAACTCCATTTT
Source organism: Ochotona princeps (assembly GCF_030435755.1). Classification (NCBI taxonomy): domain Eukaryota; kingdom Metazoa; phylum Chordata; class Mammalia; order Lagomorpha; family Ochotonidae; genus Ochotona; species Ochotona princeps. The sequence goes on along the minus strand of NW_026696401.1, from coordinate 8,672 downwards.
GCTCACTAACTTCACACACCATCAGGCTTCCAAGCAGCTCTCAAGGAAACTCAGTTTTCACACTCTATGCTTAGTGCCCTTGGAGTGCATTATCTAGGAATGAACCTGGTAGAGCATCTCACACAAACGAATGCTCCACATGCGGGTTTCACATGCCACCAACTCCACATTCACAGGCAACTTCAGCGCCACAGCCGTTTTCAGATAGCCCTCAATGCAAAGGCTCTAGACGCAAATATTGGTGTGAGAGCTAATTCATTCAAGGAAACACTGCATGTTGGTGAAGGGCATATTGAAGAAGGATCAGCCGAGTGGTTCTTGTGGGAGAACAACTCCATTTGGCTCACTAACTTCACACACCATCAGGCTTCCAAGCAGCTCTCAAGGAAACTCAGTTTTCACACTCTATGCTTAGTGCCCTTTGAGTGCCTAGGACTGAAATGAAGCTTGGTGAGCATCCCACACAAACGAATGCTCCACATGCGGGTTTCACATGCCACCAACTCCACATTCACAGGCAACTTCAGCGCCACAGCCGTTTTCACATAGCCCTCAATGCAAAGGCTCTAGACGCAAATATTGGTGTGAGAGCTAATTCAATCAAGGAAACACTGCATGTTGGTGAAGGGCATATTGAAGAAGGATCAGCCGAGTGGTTCTTGTGGGAGAACAACTCCATTTGGCTCACTAACTTCACACACCATCAGGCTTCCAAGCAGCTCTCAAGGAAACTCAGTTTTCACACTCTATGCTTAGTGCCCTTTGAGTGCCTAGGACTGAAATGAAGCTTGGTGAGCATCCCACACAAACGAATGCTCCACATGCGGGTTTCACATGCCACCAACTCCACATTCACAGGCAACTTCAGCGCCACAGCCGTTTTCACATAGCCCTCAATGCAAAGGCTCTAGACGCAAATATTGGTGTGAGAGCTAATTCAATCAAGGAAACACTGCATGTTGGTGAAGGGCATATTGAAGAAGGATCAGCCGAGTGGTTCTTGTGGGAGAACAACTCCATTTGGCTCACTAACTTCACACACCATCAGGCTTCCAAGCAGCTCTCAAGGAAACTCAGTTTTCACACTCTATGCTTAGTGCCCTTTGAGTGCATTATCTTGGAATGAACCTGGTAGAGCATCTCACACAAACGAATGCTCCACATGTGGGTTTCACATGCCACCAACTCCACATGCACAGGCAACTTCAGCGCCACAGCCGTTTTCACATAGCCCTCAATGCAAAGGCTCTAGACGCAAATATTGGTGTGAGAGCTAATTCAATCAAGGAAACACTGCATGTTGGTGAAGGGCATATTGAAGAAGGATCAGCCGAGTGGTTCTTGTGGGAGAACAACTCCATTTGGCTCACTAACTTCACACACCAGCAGGCTTCCAAGCAGCTCTCAAGGAAACTCAGTTTTCACACTCTATGCTTAGTGCCCTTTGAGTGCCTAGGACTGAAATGAAGCTTGGTGAGCATCCCACACAAACGAATGCTCCACATGCGGGTTTCACATGCCACCAACTCCACATTCACAGGCAACTTCAGCGCCACAGCCGTTTTCAGATAGCCCTCAATGCAAAGGCTCTAGACGCAAATATTGGTGTGAGAGCTAATTCAATCAAGGAAACACTGCATGTTGGTGAAGGGCGTATTGAAGAAGGATCAGCCGAGTGGTTCTTGTGGGAGAACAACTCCATTTGGCTCACTAACTTCACACAGCATCAGGCTTCCAAGCAGCTCTCAAGGAAACTCAGTTTTCACCCGCTATGCTTAGTGCCCTTTGAGTGCATTATCTAGGAATGAACCTGGTAGAGCATCAAACACAAACGAATGCTCCACATGCGGGTTTCACATGCCACCAATTCCACATTCACAGGCAACTTCAGCGCCACAGCCGTTTTCACATAGCCCTCAATGCAAAGGCTCTAGACGCAAATATTGGTGTGAGAGCTAATTCAATCAAGGAAACACTGCATGTTGGTGATGGGCATATTGGAGAAGGATCAGCCGAGTGGTTCTTCTGGGAGAACAACTCCATTTGGCTCACTAACTTCACACACCATCAGGCTTCCAAGCAGCTCTCAAGGAAACTCAGTTTTCACACTCTATGCTTAGTGCCCTTTGAGTGCATTATCTAGGAATGAACCTGGTAGAGCATCCCACACAAACGAATGCTCCACATGCGGGTTTCACATGCCACCAACTCCACATTCACAGGCAACTTCAGCGCCACAGCCGTTTTCACATAGCCCTCAATGCAAAGGCTCTAGACGCAAATATTGGTGTGAGAGCTAATTCAATCAAGGAAACACTGCATGTTGGTGAAGGGCATATTGAAGAAGGATCAGCTGAGTGGTTCTTGTGGGAGAACAACTCCATTTGGCTCACTAACTTCACACACCATCAGGCTTCCAAGCAGCTCTCAAGGAAACTCAGTTTTCACACTCTATGCTTAGTGCCCTTTGAGTGCATTATCTAGGAATGAACCTGGTAGAGCATCTCACACAAACGAATGCTCCACATGCGGGTTTCACATGCCACCAACTCCACATTCACAGGCAACTTCAGCGCCACAGCCGTTTTCAGATAGCCCTCAATGCAAAGGCTCTAGACGCAAATATTGGTGTGAGAGCTAATTCATTCAAGGAAACACTGCATGTTGGTGAAGGGCATATTGAAGAAGGATCAGCCGAGTGGTTCTTGTGGGAGAACAACTCCATTTGGCTCACTAACTTCACACACCATCAGGCTTCCAAGCAGCTCTCAAGGAAACTCAGTTTTCACACTCTATGCTTAGTGCCCTTTGAGTGCCTAGGACTGAAATGAAGCTTGGTGAGCATCCCACACAAACGAATGCTCCACATACGGGTTTCACATGCCACCAACTCCACATTCACAGGCAACTTCAGCGCCACAGCCGTTTTCACATAGCCCTCAATGCAAAGGCTCTAGACGCAAATATTGGTGTGAGAGCTAATTCAATCAAGGAAACACTGCATGTTGGTGAAGGGCATATTGAAGAAGGATCAGCCGAGTGGTTCTTGTGGGAGAACAACTCCATTTGGCTCACTAACTTCACACACCAGCAGGCTTCCAAGCAGCTCTCAAGGAAACTCAGTTTTCACACTCTATGCTTAGTGCCCTTTGAGTGCCTAGGACTGAAATGAAGCTTGGTGAGCATCCCACACAAACGAATGCTCCACATGCGGGTTTCACATGCCACCAACTCCACATTCACAGGCAACTTCAGCGCCACAGCCGTTTTCACATAGCCCTCAATGCAAAGGCTCTAGACGCAAATATTGGTGTGAGAGCTAATTCAATCAAGGAAACACTGCATGTTGGTGAAGGGCATATTGAAGAAGGATCAGCCGAGTGGTTCTTGTGGGAGAACAACTCCATTTGGCTCACTAACTTCACACACCATCAGGCTTCCAAGCAGCTCTCAAGGAAACTCAGTTTTCACACTCTATGCTTAGTGCCCTTTGAGTGCCTAGGACTGAAATGAAGCTTGGTGAGCATCCCACACAAACGAATGCTCCACATGCGGGTTTCACATGCCACCAACTCCACATTCACAGGCAACTTCAGCGCCACAGCCGTTTTCACATAGCCCTCAATGCAAAGGCTCTAGACGCAAATATTGGTGTGAGAGCTAATTCAATCAAGGAAACACTGCATGTTGGTGAAGGGCGTATTGAAGAAGGATCAGCCGAGTGGTTCTTGTGGGAGAACAACTCCATTTGGCTCACTAACTTCACACACCATCAGGCTTCCAAGCAGCTCTCAAGGAAACTCAGTTTTCACACTCTATGCTTAGTGCCCTTTGAGTGCATTATCTAGGAATGAACCTGGTAGAGCATCCCACACAAACGAATGCTCCACATGCGGGTTTCACATGCCACCAACTCCACATTCACAGGCAACTTCAGCGCCACAGCCGTTTTCCGATAGCCCTCAATGCAAAGGCTCTAGACGCAAATATTGGTGTGAGAGCTAATTCAATCAAGGAAACACTGCATGTTGGTGAAGGGCGTATTGAAGAAGGATCAGCCGAGTGGTTCTTGTGGGAGAACAACTCCATTTGGCTCACTAACTTCACACACCATCAGGCTTCCAAGCAGCTCTCAAGGAAACTCAGTTTTCACACTCTATGCTTAGTGCCCTTTGAGTGCATTATCTAGGAATGAACCTGGTAGAGCATCTCACACAAACGAATGCTCCACATGTGGGTTTCACATGCCACCAACTCCACATTCACAGGCAACTTCAGCGCCACAGCCGTTTTCACATAGCCCTCAATGCAAAGGCTCTAGACGCAAATATTGGTGTGAGCTAATTCAATCAAGGAAACACTGCATGTTGGTGAAGGGCATATTGAAGAAGGATCAGCCGAGTGGTTCTTGTGGGAGAACAACTCCATTTGGCTCACTAACTTCACACACCATCAGGCTTCCAAGCAGCTCTCAAGGAAACTCAGTTTTCACACTCTATGCTTAGTGCCCTTTGAGTGCATTATCTAGGAATGAACCTGGTAGAGCATCCCACACAAACGAATGCTCCACATGCGGGTTTCACATGCCACCAACTCCACATGCACAGGCAACTTCAGCGCCACAGCCGTTTTCACATAGCCCTCAATGCAAAGGCTCTAGACGCAAATATTGGTGTGAGAGCTAATTCAATCAAGGAAACACTGCATGTTGGTGAAGGGCATATTGAAGAAGGATCAGCCGAGTGGTTCTTGTGGGAGAACAACTCCATTTGGCTCACTAACTTCACACACCATCAGGCTTCCAAGCAGCTCTCAAGGAAACTCTGTTTTCACACTCTATGCTTAGTGCCCTTTGAGTGCATTATCTAGGAATGAACCTGGTAGAGCATCCCACACAAACGAATGCTCCACATGCGGGTTTCACATGCCACCAACTCCACATTCACAGGCAACTTCAACGCCACAGCCGTTTTCACATAGCCCTCAATGCAAAGGCTCTAGACGCAAATATTGGTGTGAGAGCTAATTCAATCAAGGAAACACTGCATGTTGGTGAAGGGCATATTGAAGAAGGATCAGCCGAGTGGTTCTTGTGGGAGAACAACTCCATTTGGCTCACTAACTTCACACACCATCAGGCTTCCAAGCAGCTCTCAAGGAAACTCAGTTTTCACACTCTATTCTTAGTGCCCTTTGAGTGCATTATCTAGGAATGAACCTGGTAGAGCATCTCACACAAACGAATGCTCCACATGCGGGTTTCACATGCCACGAACTCCACATTCACAGGCAACTTCAGCGCCACAGCCGTTTTCAGATAGCCCTCAATGCAAAGGCTCTAGACGCAAATATTGGTGTGAGAGCTAATTCATTCAAGGAAACACTGCATGTTGGTGAAGGGCATATTGAAGAAGGATCAGCCGAGTGGTTCTTGTGGGAGAACAACTCCATTTGGCTCACTAACTTCACACACCATCAGGCTTCCAAGCAGCTCTCAAGGAAACTCAGTTTTCACACTCTATGCTTAGTGCCCTTTGAGTGCCTAGGACTGAAATGAAGCTTGGTGAGCATCCCACACAAACGAATGCTCCACATGCGGGTTTCACATGCCACCAACTCCACATTCACAGGCAACTTCAGCGCCACAGCCGTTTTCACATAGCCCTCAATGCAAAGGCTCTAGACGCAAATATTGGTGTGAGAGCTAATTCAATCAAGGAAACACTGCATGTTGGTGAAGGGCATATTGAAGAAGGATCAGCCGAGTGGTTCTTGTGGGAGAACAACTCCATTTGGCTCACTAACTTCACACACCATCAGGCTTCCAAGCAGCTCTCAAGGAAACTCAGGTTTCACACTCTATGCTTAGTGCCCTTTGAGTGCCTAGGACTGAAATGAAGCTTGGTGAGCATCCCACACAAACGAATGCTCCACATGCGGGTTTCACATGCCACCAACTCCACATTCACAGGCAACTTCAGCGCCACAGCCGTTTTCACATAGCCCTCAATGCAAAGGCTCTAGACGCAAATATTGGTGTGAGAGCTAATTCAATCAAGGAAACACTGCATGTTGGTGAAGGGCATATTGAAGAAGGATCAGCCGAGTGGTTCTTGTGGGAGAACAACTCCATTTGGCTCACTAACTTCACACACCATCAAGCTTCCAAGCAGCTCTCAAGGAAACTCAGTTTTCACACTCTATGCTTAGTGCCCTTTGAGTGCCTAGGACTGAAATGAAGCTTGGTGAGCATCCCACACAAACGAATGCTCCACATGCGGGTTTCACATGCCACCAACTCCACATTCACAGGCAACTTCAGCGCCACAGCCGTTTTCACATAGCCCTCAATGCAAAGGCTCTAGACGCAAATATTGGTGTGAGCTAATTCAATCAAGGAAACACTGCATGTTGGTGAAGGGCGTATTGAAGAAGGATCAGCCGAGTGGTTCTTGTGGGAGAACAACTCCATTTGGCTCACTAACTTCACACACCATCAGGCTTCCAAGCAGCTCTCAAGGAAACTCAGTTTTCACACTCTATGCTTAGTGCCCTTTGAGTGCATTATCTAGGAATGAACCTGGTAGAGCATCCCACACAAACGAATGCTCCACATGCGGGTTTCACATGCCACCAACTCCACATTCACAGGCAACTTCAGCGCCACAGCCGTTTTCACATAGCCGTCAATGCAAAGGTTCTAGACACAAATATTGGTGTGAGAGCTAACTCAATCAAGGAAACACTGCATGTTGGTGAAGGGCATATTGAAGAAGGATCAGCTGAGTGGTTCTTGTGGGAGAACAACTCCATTTGGCTCACTAACTTCACACAATCAGGCTTCCAAGCAGCTCTCAAGGAAACTCAGTTTTCACACTCTATGCTTAGTGCCCTTTGAGTGCATTATCTAGGAATGAACCTGGTAGAGCATCCCACACAAACGAATGCTCCACATGCGGGTTTCACATGCCACCAACTCCACATTCACAGGCAACTTCAGCGCCACAGCCGTTTTCAGATAGCCCTCAATGCAAAGGCTCTAGACGCAAATATTGGTGTGAGAGCTAATTCAATCAAGGAAACACTGCATGTTGGTGAAGGGCATATTGAAGAAGCATCAGCCGAGTGGTTCTTGTGGGAGAACAACTCCATTTGGCTCACTAACTTCACACACCATCAGGCTTCCAAGCAGCTCTCAAGGAAACTCAGTTTTCACACTCTATGCTTAGTGCCCTTTGAGTGCCTAGGACTGAAATGAAGCTTGGTGAGCATCCCACGCAAACGAATGCTCCACATGCGGGTTTCACATGCCACCAACTCCACATTCACAGGCAACTTCAGCGCCACAGCCGTTTTCACATAGCCCTCAATGCAAAGGCTCTAGACGCAAATATTGGTGTGAGAGCTAATTCATTCAAGGAAACACTGCATGTTGGTGAAGGGCATATTGAAGAAGGATCAGCCGAGTGGTTCTTGTGGGAGAACAACTCCATTTGGCTCACTAACTTCACACACCATCAGGCTTCCAAGCAGCTCTCAAGGAAACTCAGTTTTCACACTCTATGCTTAGTGCCCTTTGAGTGCCTAGGACTGAAATGAAGCTTGGTGAGCATCCCACACAAACGAATGCTCCACATGCGGGTTTCACATGCCACCAACTCCACATTCACAGGCAACTTCAGCGCCACAGCCGTTTTCACATAGCCCTCAATGCAAAGGCTCTAGACGCAAATATTGGTGTGAGAGCTAATTCAATCAAGGAAACACTGCATGTTGGTGAAGGGCATATTGAAGAAGGATCAGCCGAGTGGTTCTTGTGGGAGAACAACTCCATTTGGCTCACTAACTTCACACACCATCAGGCTTCCAAGCAGCTCTCAAGGAAACTCAGGTTTCACACTCTATGCTTAGTGCCCTTTGAGTGCCTAGGACTGAAATGAAGCTTGGTGAGCATCCCACACAAACGAATGCTCCACATGCGGGTTTCACATGCCACCAACTCCACATTCACAGGCAACTTCAGCGCCACAGCCGTTTTCACATAGCCCTCAATGCAAAGGCTCTAGACGCAAATATTGGTGTGAGAGCTAATTCAATCAAGGAAACACTGCATGTTGGTGAAGGGCATATTGAAGAAGGATCAGCCGAGTGGTTCTTGTGGGAGAACAACTCCATTTGGCTCACTAACTTCACACACCATCAAGCTTCCAAGCAGCTCTCAAGGAAACTCAGTTTTCACACTCTATGCTTAGTGCCCTTTGAGTGCCTAGGACTGAAATGAAGCTTGGTGAGCATCCCACACAAACGAATGCTCCACATGCGGGTTTCACATGCCACCAACTCCACATTCACAGGCAACTTCAGCGCCACAGCCGTTTTCACATAGCCCTCAATGCAAAGGCTCTAGACGCAAATATTGGTGTGAGCTAATTCAATCAAGGAAACACTGCATGTTGGTGAAGGGCGTATTGAAGAAGGATCAGCCGAGTGGTTCTTGTGGGAGAACAACTCCATTTGGCTCACTAACTTCACACACCATCAGGCTTCCAAGCAGCTCTCAAGGAAACTCAGTTTTCACACTCTATGCTTAGTGCCCTTTGAGTGCATTATCTAGGAATGAACCTGGTAGAGCATCCCACACAAACGAATGCTCCACATGCGGGTTTCACATG
>NW_026696400.1:0-24099 GCF_030435755.1 Ochotona princeps | reverse complement strand
TTGCAGTGTTTCCTTGATTGAATTAGCTCTCACACCAATATTTGCGTCTGGAGCCTTTGCATTGAGGGCTATCTGAAAACGGCTGTGGCGCTGAAGTTGCCTGAGAATGTGGAGTTGGTGGCATGTGAAACCCGCATGTGGAGCATTCGTTTGTGTGGGATGCTCTACCAGGTTCATTCCTAGATAATGCACTCAAAGGGCACTAAGCATAGAGTGTGAAAACTGAGTTTCCTTGAGAGCTGCTTGGAAGCCTGATGGTGTGTGAAGTTAGTGAGCCAAATGGAGTTGTTCTCCCACAAGAACCACTCGGCTGATCCTTCTTCAATATGCCCTTCAGCAACATGCAGTGTTTCCTTGATTGAATTAGCTCTCACACCAATATTTGCGTCTAGAGCCTTTGCATTGAGGGCTATCTGAAAACGGCTGTGGCGCTGAAGTTGCCTGTGAATGTGGAGTTGGTGGCATGTGAAACCCGCATGTGGAGCATTCTTTTGTGTGGGATGCTCTACCAGGTTCATTCCTAGATAATGCACTCAAAGGGCACTAAGCATAGAGTGTGAAAACTGAGTTTCCTTGAGAGCTGCTTGAAAGCCTGATGGTGTGTGAAGTTAGTGAGCCAAATGGAGTTGTTCTCCCACAAGAACCACTCGGCTGATCCTTCTTCAATATGCCCTTCACCAACATGCAGTGTTTCCTTGATTGAATTAGCTCTCACACCAATATTTGCGTCTGGAGCCTTTGCATTGAGGGCTATCTGAAAACGGCTGTGGCGCTGAAGTTGCTGAGAATGTGGAGTTGGTGGCATGTGAAACCCGCATGTGGAGCATTCGTTTGTGTGGGATGCTATACCAGGTTCATTCCTAGATAATGCACTCAAAGGGCACTAAGCATAGAGTGTGAAAACTGAGTTTCCTTGAGAGCTGCTTGGAAGCCTGATGGTGTGTGAAGTTAGTGAGCCAAATGGAGTTGTTCTCCCACAAGAACCACTCGGCTGATCCTTCTTCAATATGCCCTTCACCAACATGCAGTGTTTCCTTGATTGAATTAGCTCTCACACCAATATTTGCGTCTAGAGCCTTTGCATTGAGGGCTATGTGAAAACGGCTGTGGCGCTGAAGTTGCCTGTGAATGTGGAGTTGGTGGCATGTGAAACCCGCATGTGGAGCATTCGTTTGTGTGGGATGCTCTACCAGGTTCATTCCTAGATAATGCAGTGAAAGGGCACTAAGCATAGAGTGTGAAAATTGAGTTTCCTTGAGAGCTGCTTGGAAGCCTGATGGTGTGTGAAGTTAGTGAGCCAAATGGAGTTGTTCTCCCACAAGAACCACTCGGCTGATCCTTCTTCAATATGCCCTTCACCAACATGCAGTGTTTCCTTGATTGAATTAGCTCTCACACCAATATTTGCGTCTGGAGCCTTTGCATTGAGGGCTATCTGAAAACGGCTGTGGCGCTGAAGTTGCTGAGAATGTGGAGTTGGTGGCATGTGAAACCCGCATGTGGAGCATTCGTTTGTGTGGGATGCTATACCAGGTTCATTCCTAGATAATGCACTCAAAGGGCACTAAGCATAGAGTGTGAAAACTGAGTTTCCTTGAGAGCTGCTTGGAAGCCTGATGGTGTGTGAAGTTAGTGAGCCAAATGGAGTTGTTCTCCCACAAGAACCACTCGGCTGATCCTTCTTCAATATGCCCTTCAGCAACATGCAGTGTTTCCTTGATTGAATTAGCTCTCACACCAATATTTGCGTCTAGAGCCTTTGCATTGAGGGCTATGTGAAAACGGCTGTGGCGCTGAAGTTGCCTGTGAATGTGGAGTTGGTGGCATGTGAAACCCGCATGTGGAGCATTCGTTTGTGTGGGATGCTCTACCAGGTTCATTCCTAGATAATGCAGTGAAAGGGCACTAAGCATAGAGTGTGAAAATTGAGTTTCCTTGAGAGCTGCTTGGAAGCCTGATGGTGTGTGAAGTTAGTGAGCCAAATGGAGTTGTTCTCCCACAAGAACCATCGGCTGATCCTTCTTCAATATGCCCTTCACCAACATGCAGTGTTTCCTTGATTGAATTAGCTCTCACACCAATATTTGCGTCTAGAGCCTTTGCATTGAGGGCTATCTGAAAACGGCTGTGGCGCTGAAGTTGCCTGTGAATGTGGAGTTGGTGGCATGTGAAACCCGCATGTGGAGCATTCGTTTGTGTGGGATGCTCTACCAGGTTCATTCCTAGATAATGCAGTGAAAGGGCACTAAGCATAGAGTGTGAAAACTGAGTTTCCTTGAGAGCTGCTTGGAAGCCTGATGGTGTGTGAAGTTAGTGAGCCAAATGGAGTTGTTCTCCCACAAGAACCACTCGGCTGATCCTTCTTCAATATGCCCTTCAGCAACATGCAGTGTTTCCTTGATTGAATTAGCTCTCACACCAATATTTGCGTCTAGAGCCTTTGCATTGAGGGCTATCTGAAAACGGCTGTGGCACTGAAGTTGCCTGTGAATGTGGAGTTGGTGGCATGTGAAACCCGCATGTGGAGCATTCGTTTGTGTGGGATGCTCTACCAGGTTCATTGCTAGATAATGCACTCAAAGGGCACTAAGCATAGAGTGTGAAAACTGAGTTTCCTTGAGAGCTGCTTGGAAGCCTGATGGTGCGTGAAGTTAGTGAGCCAAATGGAGTTGTTCTCCCACACGAACCACTCGGCTGATCCTTCTTCAATATGCCCTTCACCAACATGCAGTGTTTCCTTGATTGAATTAGCTCTCACACCAATATTTGCGTCTAGAGCCTTTGCATTGAGGGCTATCTGAAAACGGCTGTGGCGCTGAAGTTGCCTGTGAATGTGGAGTTGGTGGCATGTGAAACCCGCATGTGGAGCATTCGTTTGTGTGGGATGCTCTACCAGGTTCATTCCTAGATAATGCACTCAAAGGGCACTAAGCATAGAGTGTGAAAACTGAGTTTCCTTGAGAGCTGCTTGGAAGCCTGATGGTGTGTGAAGTTAGTGAGCCAAATGGAGTTGTTCTCCCACAAGAACCACTCGGCTGATCCTTCTTCAATATGCCCTTCAGCAACATGCAGTGTTTCCTTGATTGAATTAGCTCTCACACCAATATTTGCGTCTAGAGCCTTTGCATTGAGGGCTATCTGAAAATGGCTGTGGCACTGAAGTTGCCTGTGAATGTGGAGTTGGTGGCATGTGAAACCCGCATGTGGAGCATTCGTTTGTGTGGGATGCTCTACCAGGTTCATTCCTAGATAATGCACTCAAAGGGCAGTAAGCATAGAGTGTGAAAACTGAGTTTCCTTGAGAGCTGCTTGGAAGCCTGATGGTGTGTGAAGTTAGTGAGCCAAATGGAGTTGTTCTCCCACAAGAACCACTCGGCTGATCCTTCTTCAATATGCCCTTCACCAACATGCAGTGTTTCCTTGATTGAATTAGCTCTCACACCAATATTTGTGTCAGGAGCCTTTGCATTGAGGGCTATGTGAAAACGGCTGTGGCGCTGAAGTTGCTGAGAATGTGGAGTTGGTGGCATGTGAAACCCGCATGTGGAGCACTCGTTTGTGTGGGATGCTCTACTAGATTCATTCCTAGATAATGCACTCAAAGGGCACTAAGCCTAGAGTGTGAAAACTGAGTTTCCTTGAGAGCTACTTGGAAGCCTGATGGTGTGTTAAGTTAGTGAGCCAAATGGAGTTGTTCTCCCACAAGAACCACTCGGCTGATCCTTCTTCAATATGCCCTTCACCAACATGCAGTGTTTCCTTGATTGAATTAGCTCTCACACCAATATTTGCGTCTAGAGCCTTTGCATTGAGGGCTATCTGAAAACGGCTGTGGCGCTGAAGTTGCCTGTGAATGTGGAGTTGGTGGCATGTGAAACCCGCATGTGGAGCATTCGTTTGTGTGGAATGCTCTACCAGGTTCATTCCTAGATAATGCACTCAAAGGGCACTAAGCATAGAGTGTGAGAATTGAGTTTCCTTGAGAGCTGCTTGGAAGCCTGATGGTGTGTGAAGTTAGTGAGCCAAATGGAGTTGTTCTCCCACAAGAACCACTCGGCTGATCCTTCTTCAATATGCCCTTCACCAACATGCAGTGTTTCCTTGATTGAATTAGCTCTCACACCAATATTTGCGTCTAGAGCCTTTGCATTGAGGGCTATCTGAAAACGGCTGTGGCGCTGAAGTTGCCTGTGAATGTGGAGTTGGTGGCATGTGAAACCCGCATGTGGAGCATTCGTTTGTGTGGGATGCTCTACCAGGTTCATTCCTAGATAATGCAGTGAAAGGGCACTAAGCCTAGAGTGTGAAAACTGAGTTTCCTTGAGAGCTGCTTGGAAGCCTGATGGTGTGTGAAGTTAGTGAGCCAAATGGAGTTGTTTTCCCACAAGAACCACTCGGCTGATCCTTCTTCAATATGCCCTTCACCAACATGCAGTGTTTCCTTGATTGAATTAGCTCTCACACCAATATTTGCGTCTAGAGCCTTTGCATTGAGGGCTATCTGAAAACGGCTGTGGCGCTGAAGTTGCCTGTGAATGTGGAGTTGGTGGCATGTGAAACCCGCATGTGGAGCATTCGTTTGTGTGGGATGCTCTACCAGGTTCATTCCTAGATAATGCACTCAAAGGGCACTAAGCATAGAGTGTGAAAACTGAGTTTCCTTGAGAGCTGCTTGGAAGCCTGATGGTGTGTGAAGTTAGTGAGCCAAATGGAGTTGTTCTCCCACAAGAACCACTCGGCTGATCCTTCTTCAATATGCCCTTCAGCAACATGCAGTGTTTCCTTGATTGAATTAGCTCTCACACCAATATTTGCGTGTAGAGCCTTTGCATTGAGGGCTATGTGAAAACGGCTGTGGCGCTGAAGTTGCCTGTGAATGTGGAGTTGGTGGCATGTTTAACCCGCATGTGGAGCATTCTTTTGTGTGGGATGCTCTACCAGGTTCATTCCTAGATAATGCACTCAAAGGGCACTAAGCATAGAGTGTGAAAATTGAGTTTCCTTGAGAGCTGCTTGGAAGCCTGATGGTGTGTGAAGTTAGTGAGCCAAATGGAGTTGTTCTCCCACAAGAACCACTCGGCTGATCCTTCTTCAATATGCCCTTCACCAACATGCAGTGTTTCCTTGATTGAATTAGCTCTCACACCAATATTTGCGTCTAGAGCCTTTGCATTGAGGGCTATCTGAAAACGGCTGTGGCGCTGAAGTTGCCTGTGAATGTGGAGTTGGTGGCATGTGAAACCCGCATGTGGAGCATTCGTTTGTGTGGGATGCTCTACCAGGTTCATTCCTAGATAATGCAGTGAAAGGGCACTAAGCATAGAGTGTGAAAACTGAGTTTCCTTGAGAGCTGCTTGGAAGCCTGATGGTGTGTGAAGTTAGTCAGCCAAATGGAGTTGTTCTCCCACAAGAACCACTCGGCTTGATCCTTCTTCAATATGCCCTTCACCAACATGCAGTGTTTCCTTGATTGAATTAGCTCTCACACCAATATTTGAGTCTAGAGCCTTTGCATTGAGGGCTATCTGAAAACGGCTGTGGCGGTGAAGTTGCCTGTGAATGTGGAGTTGGTGGCATGTGAAACCCGCATGTGGAGCATTCGTTTGTGTGGGATGCTCTACCAGGTTCATTGCTAGATAATGCACTCAAAGGGCACTAAGCATAGAGTGTGAAAACTGAGTTTCCTTGAGAGCTGCTTGCAAGCCTGATGGTGTGTGAAGTTAGTGAGCCAAATGGAGTTGTTCTCCCACAAGAACCACTCGGCTGATCCTTCTTCAATATGCCCTTCACCAACATGCAGTGTTTCCTTGATTGAATTAGCTCTCACACCAATATTTGCGTCTAGAGCCTTTGCATTGAGGGCTATCTGAAAACGGCTGTGGCGGTGAAGTTGCCTGTGAATGTGGAGTTGGTGGCATGTGAAACCCGCATGTGGAGCAATCGTTTGTGTGGGATGCTCAGCAAGCTTCATTTCAGTCCTAGGCACTCAAAGGGCACTAAGCATAGAGTGTGAAAACTGAGTTTCCTTGAGAGCTGCTTGGAAGCCTGATGGTGTGTGAAGTTAGTGAGCCAAATGGAGTTGTTCTCCCACAAGAACCACTCGGCTGATCCTTCTTCAATATGCCCTTCACCAACATGCAGTGTTTCCTTGATTGAATTAGCTCTCATACCAATATTTGCGTCTTGAGCCTTTGCATTGAGGGCTATCTGAAAACGGCTGTGGCGCTGAAGTTGCCTGTGAATGTGGAGTTGGTGGCATGTGAAACCCGCATGTGGAGCATTCTTTTGTGTGGGATGCTCTACCAGGTTCATTCCTAGATAATGCAGTGAAAGGGCACTAAGCATAGAGTGTGAAAACTGAGTTTCCTTGAGAGCTGCTTGGAAGCCTGATGGTGTGTGAAGTTAGTGAGCCAAATGGAGTTGTTCTCCCACAAGAACCACTCGGCTGATCCTTCTTCAATATGCCCTTCACCAACATGCAGTGTTTCCTTGATTGAATTAGCTCTCACACCAATATTTGCGTCTAGAGCCTTTGCATTGAGGGCTATCTGAAAACGGCTGTGGCGCTGAAGTTGCCTGTGAATGTGGAGTTGGTGGCATGTGAAACCCGCATGTGGAGCATTCTTTTGTGTGGTATGCTCTATCAGGTTCATTCCTAGATAATGCACTCAAAGGGCACTAAGCATAGAGTGTGAAAACTGAGTTTCCTTGAGAGCTGCTTGGAAGCCTGATGGTGTGTGAAGTTAGTGAGCCAAATGGAGTTGTTCTCCCACAAGAACCACTCGGCTGATCCTTCTTCAATATGCCCTTCACCAACATGCAGTGTTTCCTTGATTGAATTAGCTCTCACACCAATATTTGCGTCTAGAGCCTTTGCATTGAGGGCTATCTGAAAACGGCTGTGGCACTGAAGTTGCCTGTGAATGTGGAGTTGGTGGCATGTGAAACCCGCATGTGGAGCATTCGTTTGTGTGGGATGCTCTACCAGGTTCATTCCTAGATAATGCACTCAAAGGGCACTAAGCCTAGAGTGTGAAAACTGAGTTTCCTTGAGAGCTGCTTGGAAGCCTGATGGTGTGTGAAGTTAGTGAGCCAAATGGAGTTGTTCTCCCACAAGAACCACTCGGCTGATCCTTCTTCAATATGCCCTTCACCAACATGCAGTGTTTCCTTGATTGAATTAGCTCTCACACCAATATTTGCGTCTAGAGCCTTTGCATTGAGGGCTATCTGAAAACGGCTGTGGCGCTGAAGTTGCCTGTGAATGTGGAGTTGGTGGCATGTGAAACCCGCATGTGGAGCATTCTTTTGTGTGGGATGCTCTACCAGGTTCATTCCTAGATAATGCACTCAAAGGGCACTAAGCATAGAGTGTGAAAACTGAGTTTCCTTGAGAGCTGCTTGGAAGCCTGATGGTGTGTGAAGTTAGTGAGCCAAATGGAGTTGTTCTCCCACAAGAACCACTCGGCTGATCCTTCTTCAATATGCCCTTCAGCAACATGCAGTGTTTCCTTGATTGAATTAGCTCTCACACCAATATTTGCGTCTAGAGCCTTTGCATTGAAGGCTATCTGAAAACGGCTGTGGCGCTGAAGTTGCCTGTGAATGTGGAGTTGGTGGCATGTGAAACCCGCATGTGGAGCATTCGTTTGTGTGGGATGCTCTACCAGCTTCATTCCTAGATACTGCACTCAAAGGGCACTAAGCATAGAGTGTGAAAATTGAGTTTCCTTGAGAGCTGCTTGGAAGCCTGATGGTGTGTGAAGTTAGTGAGCCAAATGGAGTTGTTCTCCCACAAGAACCACTCGGCTGATCCTTCTTCAATATGCCCTTCAGCAACATGCAGTGTTTCCTTGATTGAATTAGCTCTCACACCAATATTTGCGTCTAGAGCCTTTGCATTGAGGGCTATCTGAAAACGGCTGTGGCGCTGAAGTTGCCTGTGAATGTGGAGTTGGTGGCATGTGAAACCCGCATGTGGAGCATTCGTTTGTGTGGGATGCTCTACCAGGTTCATTCCTAGATAATGCAGTGAAAGGGCACTAAGCATAGAGTGTGAAAACTGAGTTTCCTTGAGAGCTGCTTGGAAGCCTGATGGTGTGTGAAGTTAGTGAGCCAAATGGAGTTGTTCTCCCACAAGAACCACTCGGCTGATCCTTCTTCAATATGCCCTTCACCAACATGCAGTGTTTCCTTGATTGAATTAGCTCTCACACCAATATTTGCGTCTAGAGCCTTTGCATTGAGGGCTATCTGAAAACGGCTGTGGCGCTGAAGTTGCCTGTGAATGTGGAGTTGGTGGCATGTGAAACCCGCATGTGGAGCATTCGTTTGTGTGGGATGCTCTACCAGGTTCATTGCTAGATAATGCACTCAAAGGGCACTAAGCATAGAGTGTGAAAACTGAGTTTCCTTGAGAGCTGCTTGGAAGCCTGATGGTGTGTGAAGTTAGTGAGCCAAATGGAGTTGTTCTCCCACACGAACCACTCGGCTGATCCTTCTTCAATATGCCCTTCACCAACATGCAGTGTTTCCTTGATTGAATTAGCTCTCACACCAATATTTGCGTCTAGAGCCTTTGCATTGAGGGCTATCTGAAAACGGCTGTGGCGCTGAAGTTGCCTGTGAATGTGGAGTTGGTGGCATGTGAAACCCGCATGTGGAGCATTCTTTTGTGTGGGATGCTCTACCAGGTTCATTCCTAGATAATGCACTCAAAGGGCACTAAGCATAGAGTGTGAAAACTGAGTTTCCTTGAGAGCTGCTTGGAAGCCTGATGGTGTGTGAAGTTAGTGAGCCAAATGGAGTTGTTCTCCCACAAGAACCACTCGGCTGATCCTTCTTCAATATGCCCTTCAGCAACATGCAGTGTTTCCTTGATTGAATTAGCTCTCACACCAATATTTGCGTCTAGAGCCTTTGCATTGAGGGCTATCTGAAAATGGCTGTGGCACTGAAGTTGCCTGTGAATGTGGAGTTGGTGGCATGTGAAACCCGCATGTGGAGCATTCGTTTGTGTGGGATGCTCTACCAGGTTCATTCCTAGATAATGCACTCAAAGGGCAGTAAGCATAGAGTGTGAAAACTGAGTTTCCTTGAGAGCTGCTTGGAAGCCTGATGGTGTGTGAAGTTAGTGAGCCAAATGGAGTTGTTCTCCCACAAGAACCACTCGGCTGATCCTTCTTCAATATGCCCTTCACAAACATGCAGTGTTTCCTTGATTGAATTAGCTCTCACACCAATATTTGTGTCAGGAGCCTTTGCATTGAGGGCTATGTGAAAACGGCTGTGGCGCTGAAGTTGCTGAGAATGTGGAGTTGGTGGCATGTGAAACCCGCATGTGGAGCACTCGTTTGTGTGGGATGCTCTACTAGATTCATTCCTAGATAATGCACTCAAAGGGCACTAAGCCTAGAGTGTGAAAACTGAGTTTCCTTGAGAGCTACTTGGAAGCCTGATGGTGTGTGAAGTTAGTGAGCCAAATGGAGTTGTTCTCCCACAAGAACCACTCGGCTGATCCTTCTTCAATATGCCCTTCACAAACATGCAGTGTTACCTTGATTGAATTAGCTCTCACACCAATATTTGTGTCAGGAGCCTTTGCATTGAGGGCTATGTGAAAACGGCTGTGGCGCTGAAGTTGCTGAGAATGTGGAGTTGGTGGCATGTGAAACCCGCATGTGGAGCACTCGTTTGTGTGGGATGCTCTACTAGATTCATTCCTAGATAATGCACTCAAAGGGCACTAAGCCTAGAGTGTGAAAACTGAGTTTCCTTGAGAGCTACTTGGAAGCCTGATGGTGTGTGAAGTTAGTGAGCCAAATGGAGTTGTTCTCCCACAAGAACCACTCGGCTGATCCTTCTTCAATATGCCCTTCACCAACATGCAGTGTTTCCTTGATTGAATTAGCTCTCACACCAATATTTGCGTCTAGAGCCTTTGCATTGAGGGCTATCTGAAAACGGCTGTGGCGCTGAAGTTGCCTGTGAATGTGGAGTTGGTGGCATGTGAAACCCGCATGTGGAGCATTCGTTTGTGTGGGATGCTCTACCAGGTTCATTCCTAGATAATGCACTCAAAGGGCACTAAGCATAGAGTGTGAGAATTGAGTTTCCTTGAGAGCTGCTTGGAAGCCTGATGGTGTGTGAAGTTAGTGAGCCAAATGGAGTTGTTCTCCCACAAGAACCACTCGGCTGATCCTTCTTCAATATGCCCTTCACCAACATGCAGTGTTTCCTTGATTGAATTAGCTCTCACACCAATATTTGCGTCTAGAGCCTTTGCATTGAGGGCTATGTGAAAACGGCTGTGGCGCTGAAGTTGCCTGTGAATGTGGAGTTGGTGGCATGTGAAACCCGCATGTGGAGCATTCGTTTGTGTGGGATGCTCTACCAGGTTCATTCCTAGATAATGCAGTGAAAGGGCACTAAGCCTAGAGTGTGAAAACTGAGTTTCCTTGAGAGCTGCTTGGAAGCCTGATGGTGTGTGAAGTTAGTGAGCCAAATGGAGTTGTTTTCCCACAAGAACCACTCTGCTGATCCTTCTTCAATATGCCCTTCACCAACATGCAGTGTTTCCTTGATTGAATTAGCTCTCACACCAATATTTGCGTCTAGAGCCTTTGCATTGAGGGCTATCTGAAAACGGCTGTGGCGCTGAAGTTGCCTGTGAATGTGGAGTTGGTGGCATGTGAAACCCGCATGTGGAGCATTCGTTTGTGTGGGATGCTCTACCAGGTTCATTGCTAGATAATGCACTCAAAGGGCACTAAGCATAGAGTGTGAAAACTGAGTTTCCTTGAGAGCTGCTTGGAAGCCTGATGGTGTGTGAAGTTAGTGAGCCAAATGGAGTTGTTCTCCCACAAGAACCACTCGGCTGATCCTTCTTCAATATGCCTTTCACCAACATGCAGTGTTTCCTTGATTGAATTAGCTCTCACACCAATATTTGCGTCTGGAGCCTTTGCATTGAGGGCTATGTGAAAACGGCTGTGACGCTGAAGTTGCTTGTGAATGTGGAGTTGGTGGCATGTGAAACCCGCATGTGGAGCATTCTTTTGTGTGGGATGCTCTACCAGGTTCATTCCTAGATAATGCACTCAAAGGGCACTAAGCATAGAGTGTGAAAACTGAGTTTCCTAAGAGAGCTGCTTGGAAGCCTGATGGTGTGTGAAGTTAGTGAGCCAAATGGAGTTGTTCTCCCACAAGAACCACTCGGCTGATCCTTCTTCAATATGCCCTTCACCAACATGCAGTGTTTCCTTGATTGAATTAGCTCTCACAACAATATTTGCGTCTAGAGCCTTTGCATTGAGGGCTATGTGAAAACGGCTGTGGCGCTGATGTTGCCTGTGAATGTGGAGTTGGTGGCATGTTTAACCCGCATGTGGAGCATTCTTTTGTGTGGGATGCTCTACCAGGTTCATTCCTAGTTAATGCACTCAAAGGGCACTAAGCATAGAGTGTGAAAATTGAGTTTCCTTGAGAGCTGCTTGGAAGCCTGATGGTGTGAAGTTAGTCAGCCAAATGGAGTTGTTCTCCCACAAGAACCACTCGGCTGATCCTTCTTCAATATGCCCTTCACCAACATGCAGTGTTTCCTTGATTGAATTAGCTCTCACACCAATATTTGCGTCTAGAGCCTTTGCATTGAGGGCTATCTGAAAACGGCTGTGGCGCTGAAGTTGCCTGTGAATGTGGAGTTGGTGGCATGTGAAACCCGCATGTGGAGCATTCGTTTGTGTGGGATGCTCTACCAGCTTCATTCCTAGATAATGCACTCAAAGGGCACTAAGCATAGAGTGTGAAAACTGAGTTTCCTTGAGAGCTACTTGGAAGCCTGATGGTGTGTGAAGTTAGTGAGCCAAGTGGAGTTGTTCTCCCACAAGAACCACTCGGCTGATCCTTCTTCAATATGCCCTTCACCAACATGCAGTGTTTCCTTGATTGAATTAGCTCTCACACCAATATTTGCGTGTAGAGCCTTTGCATTGAGGGCTATCTGAAAACGGCTGTGGCGCTGAAGTTGCCTGTGAATGTGGAGTTGGTGGCATGTGAAACCCGCATGTGGAGCATTCGTTTGTGTGGGATGCTCTACCAGGTTCATTGCTAGATAATGCACTCAAAGGGTACTAAGCATAGAGTGTGAAAACTGAGTTTCCTTGAGAGCTGCTTGCAAGCCTGATGGTGTGTGAAGTTAGTGAGCCAAATGGAGTTGTTCTCCCACAAGAACCACTCGGCTGATCCTTCTTCAATATGCCCTTCACCAACATGCAGTGTTTCCTTGATTGAATTAGCTCTCACACCAATATTTGCGTCTAGAGCCTTTGCATTGAGGGCTATCTGAAAATGGCTGTGGCGCTGAAGTTGCCTGTGAATGTGGAGTTGGTGGCATGTGAAACCCGCATGTGGAGCACTCGTTTGTGTGGGATGCTCTACTAGATTCATTCCTAGATAATGCACTCAAAGGGCACTAAGCCTAGAGTGTGAAAACTGAGTTTCCTTGAGAGCTACTTGGAAGCCTGATGGTGTGTGAAGTTAGTGAGCCAAGTGGAGTTGTTCTCCCACAAGAACCACTCGGCTGATCCTTCTTCAATATGCCCTTCACCAACATGCAGTGTTTCCTTGATTGAATTAGGTCTCACACCAATATTTGCGTCTAGAGCCTTTGCATTGAGGGCTATGTGAAAACGGCTGTGGCGCTGACGTTGCCTGTGAATGTGGAGTTGGTGGCATGTGAAACCCGCATGTGGAGCATTCGTTTGTGTGGGATGCTCTACCAGGTTCATTCCTAGATAATGCACTCAAAGGGCACTAAGCCTAGAGTGTGAAAATTGAGTTTCCTTGAGAGCTGCTTGGAAGCCTGATGGTGTGAAGTTAGTCAGCCAAATGGAGTTGTTCTCCCACAAGAACCACTCGGCTGATCCTTCTTCAATATGCCCTTCACCAACATGCAGTGTTTCCTTGATTGAATTAGCTCTCACACCAATATTTGCGTCTAGAGCCTTTGCATTGAGGGCTATCTGAAAACGGCTGTGGCGCTGAAGTTGCCTGTGAATGTGGAGTTGGTGGCATGTGAAACCCGCATGTGGAGCATTCGTTTGTGTGGGATGCTCTACCAGCTTCATTCCTAGATAATGCACTCAAAGGGCACTAAGCATAGAGTGTGAAAACTGAGTTTCCTTGAGAGCTACTTGGAAGCCTGATGGTGTGTGAAGTTAGTGAGCCAAGTGGAGTTGTTCTCCCACAAGAACCACTCGGCTGATCCTTCTTCAATATGCCCTTCACCAACATGCAGTGTTTCCTTGATTGAATTAGCTCTCACACCAATATTTGAGTCTAGAGCCTTTGCATTGAGGGCTATCTGAAAACGGCTGTGGCGCTGAAGTTGCCTGTGAATGTGGAGTTGGTGGCATGTGAAACCCGCATGTGGAGCATTCGTTTGTGTGGGATGCTCTACCAGGTTCATTGCTAGATAATGCACTCAAAGGGCACTAAGCATAGAGTGTGAAAACTGAGTTTCCTTGAGAGCTGCTTGCAAGCCTGATGGTGTGTGAAGTTAGTGAGCCAAATGGAGTTGTTCTCCCACAAGAACCACTCGGCTGATCCTTCTTCAATATGCCCTTCACCAACATGCAGTGTTTCCTTGATTGAATTAGCTCTCACACCAATATTTGCGTCTAGAGCCTTTGCATTGAGGGCTATCTGAAAATGGCTGTGGCGCTGAAGTTGCCTGTGAATGTGGAGTTGGTGGCATGTGAAACCCGCATGTGGAGCACTCGTTTGTGTGGGATGCTCTACTAGATTCATTCCTAGATAATGCACTCAAAGGGCACTAAGCCTAGAGTGTGAAAACTGAGTTTCCTTGAGAGCTACTAGGAAGCCTGATGGTGTGTGAAGTTAGTGAGCCAAGTGGAGTTGTTCTCCCACAAGAACCACTCGGCTGATCCTTCTTCAATATGCCCTTCACCAACATGCAGTGTTTCCTTGATTGAATTAGGTCTCACACCAATATTTGCGTCTAGAGCCTTTGCATTGAGGGCTATGTGAAAACGGCTGTGGCGCTGACGTTGCCTGTGAATGTGGAGTTGGTGGCATGTGAAACCCGCATGTGGAGCATTCGTTTGTGTGGGATGCTCTACCAGGTTCATTCCTAGATAATGCACTCAAAGGGCACTAAGCATAGAGTGTGAAAATTGAGTTTCCTTGAGAGCTGCTTGGAAGCCTGATGGTGTGTGAAGTTAGTGAGCCAAATGGAGTTGTTCTCCCACAAGAACCACTCGGCTGATCCTTCTTCAATATGCCCTTCACCAACATGCAGTGTTTCCTTGATTGAATTAGCTCTCACATCAATATTTGCGTCTAGAGCCTTTGCATTGAGGGCTATCTGAAAACGGCTGTGGCGCTGAAGTTGCCTGTGAATGTGGAGTTGGTGGCATGTGAAACCCGCATGTGGAGCATTCGTTTGTGTGGGATGCTCTACCAGGTTCATTCCTAGATAATGCAGTGAAAGGGCACTAAGCATAGAGTGTGAAAACTGAGTTTCCTTGAGAGCTGCTTGGAAGCCTGATGGTGTGTGAAGTTAGTGAGCCAAATGGAGTTGTTCTCCCACAAGAACCACTCGGCTGATCCTTCTTCAATATGCCCTTCACCAACATGCAGTGTTTCCTTGATTGAATTAGCTCTCACACCAATATTTGCGTCTAGAGCCTTTGCATTGAGGGCTATCTGAAAACGGCTGTGGCGCTGAAGTTGCCTGTCAATGTGGAGTTGGTGGCATGTGAAACCCGCATGTGGAGCACTCGTTTGTGTGGGATGCTCTACTAGATTCATTCCTAGATAATGCACTCAAAGGGCACTAAGCCTAGAGTGTGAAAACTGAGTTTCCTTGAGAGCTACTTGGAAGCCTGATGGTGTGTGAAGTTAGTGAGCCAAGTGGAGTTGTTCTCCCACAAGAACCACTCGGCTGATCCTTCTTCAATATGCCCTTCACCAACATGCAGTGTTTCCTTGATTGAATTAGCTCTCACACCAATATTTGCGTCTAGAGCCTTTGCATTGAGGGCTATCTGAAAACGGCTGTGGCGCTGAAGTTGCCTGTGAATGTGGAGTTGGTGGCATGTGAAACCCGCATGTGGAGCATTCGTTTGTGTGGGATGCTCTACCAGGTTCATTCCTAGATAATGCACTCAAAGGGCACTAAGCCTAGAGTGTGAAAACAGAGTTTCCTTGAGAGCTGCTTGGAAGCCTGATGGTGTGTGAAGTTAGTGAGCCAAATGGAGTTGTTCTCCCACAAGAACCACTCGGCTGATCCTTCTTCAATATGCCCTTCACCAACATGCAGTGTTTCCTTGATTGAATTAGCTCTCACACCAATATTTGCGTCTAGAGCCTTTGCATTGAGGGCTATCTGAAAACGGCTGTGGCGCTGAAGTTGCCTGTGAATGTGGAGTTGGTGGCATGTGAAACCCGCATGTGGAGCATTCGTTTGTGTGGGATGCTCTACCAGGTTCATTCCTAGATAATGCACTCAAAGGGCAGTAAGCATAGAGTGTGAAAACTGAGTTTCCTTGAGAGCTGCTTGCAAGCCTGATGGTGTGTGAAGTTAGTGAGCCAAATGGAGTTGTTCTCCCACAAGAACCACTCGGCTGATCCTTCTTCAATATGCCCTTCACCAACATGCAGTGTTTCCTTGATTGAATTAGCTCTCACACCAATATTTCCGTCTGGAGCCTTTGCATTGAGGGCTATCTGAAAACGGCTGTGGCGCTGAAGTTGCCTGTGAATGTGGAGTTGGTGGCATGTGAAACCCGCATG
This sequence comes from Ochotona princeps, assembly GCF_030435755.1. Taxonomy (NCBI): domain Eukaryota; kingdom Metazoa; phylum Chordata; class Mammalia; order Lagomorpha; family Ochotonidae; genus Ochotona; species Ochotona princeps. The sequence continues at coordinate 8,283 of NW_026696400.1, read as the reverse complement.
TGGAGCACTCGTTTGTGTGGGATGCTCTACTAGATTCATTCCTAGATAATGCACTCAAAGGGCACTAAGCATAGAGTGTGAAAACTGAGTTTCCTTGAGAGCTATTTGGAAGCCTGATGGTGTGTGAAGTTAGTGAGCCAAGTGGAGTTGTTCTCCCACAAGAACCACTCGGCTGATCCTTCTTCAATATGCCCTTCACCAACATGCAGTGTTTCCTTGATTGAATTAGCTCTCACACCAATATTTGCGTCTAGAGCCTTTGCATTGAGGGCTATCTGAAAACGGCTGTGGCGCTGAAGTTGCCTGTCAATGTGGAGTTGGTGGCATGTGAAACCCGCATGTGGAGCATTCTTTTGTGTGGGATGCTCTACCAGGTTCATTCCTAGATAATGCACTCAAAGGGCACTAAGCATAGAGTGTGAAAACTGAGTTTCCTTGAGAGCTGCTTGGAAGCCTGATGGTGTGTGAAGTTAGTGAGCCAAATGGAGTTGTTCTCCCACAAGAACCACTCGGCTGATCCTTCTTCAATATGCCCTTCAGCAACATGCAGTGTTTCCTTGATTGAATTAGCTCTCACACCAATATTTGCGTCTAGAGCCTTTGCATTGAGGGCTATCTGAAAACGGCTGTGGCGCTGAAGTTGCCTGTGAATGTGGAGTTGGTGGCATGTGAAACCCGCATGTGGAGCATTCGTTTGTGTGGGATGCTCACCAAGCTTCATTTCAGTCCTAGGCACTCAAAGGGCACTAAGCATAGAGTGTGAAAACTGAGTTTCCTTGAGAGCTGCTTGGAAGCCTGATGGTGTGTGAAGTTAGTGAGCCAAATGGAGTTGTTCTCCCACAAGAACCACTCGGCTGATCCTTCTTCAATATGCCCTTCACCAACATGCAGTGTTTCCTTGATTGAATTAGCTCTCACACCAATATTTGCGTCTAGAGCCTTTGCATTGAGGGCTATCTGAAAACGGCTGTGGTGCTGAAGTTGCTTGTCAATGTGGAGTTGGTGGCATGTGAAACCCGCATGTGGAGCACTCGTTTGTGTGGGATGCTCTACTATATTCATTCCTAGATAATGCACTCAAAGGGCACTAAGCATAGAGTGTGAAAACTGAGTTTCCTTGAAAGCTACTTGGAAGCCTGATGGTGTGTGAAGTTAGTGAGCCAAGTGGAGTTGTTCTCCCACAAGAACCACTCGGCTGATCCTTCTTCAATATGCCCTTCACCAACATGCAGTGTTTCCTTGATTGAATTAGCTCTCACACCAATATTTGCGTCTAGAGCCTTTGCATTGAGGGCTATCTGAAAACGGCTGTGGCGCTGAAGTTGCCTGTGAATGTGGAGTTGGTGGCATGTGAAACCCGCATGTGGAGCATTCGTTTGTGTGGGATGCTCTACTAGATTCATTCCCAGATAATGCACTCAAAGGGCAGTAAGCATAGAGTGTGAAAACTGAGTTTCCTTGAGAGCTGCTTGGAAGCCTGATGGTGTGTGAAGTTAGTGAGCCAAATGGAGTTGTTCTCCCACAAGAACCACTCGGCTGATCCTTCTTCAATATGCCTTTCACCAACATGCAGTGTTTCCTTGATTGAATTAGCTCTCACACCAATATTTGCGTCTAGAGCCTTTGCATTGAGGGCTATGTGAAAACGGCTGTGGCGCTGAAGTTGCCTGTGAATGTGGAGTTGGTGGCATGTGAAACCCGCATGTGGAGCATTCTTTTGTGTGGGATGCTCTACCAGGTTCATTCCTAGATAATGCACTCAAAGGGCACTAAGCATAGAGTGTGAAAACTGAGTTTCCTAAGAGAGCTGCTTGGAAGCCTGATGGTGTGTGAAGTTAGTGAGCCAAATGGAGTTGTTCTCCCACAAGAACCACTCGGCTGATCCTTCTTCAATATGCCCTTCACCAACATGCAGTGTTTCCTTGATTGAATTAGCTCTCACACCAATATTTGCGTCTAGAGCCTTTGCATTGAGGGCTATGTGAAAACGGCTGTGGCGCTGACGTTGCCTGTGAATGTGGAGTTGGTGGCATGTTTAACCCGCATGTGGAGCATTCTTTTGTGTGGGATGCTCTACCAGGTTCATTCCTAGATAATGCACTCAAAGGGCACTAAGCATAGAGTGTGAAAATTGAGTTTCCTTGAGAGCTGCTTGGAAGCCTGATGGTGTGTGAAGTTAGTCAGCCAAATGGAGTTGTTCTCCCACAAGAACCACTCGGCTGATCCTTCTTCAATATGCCCTTCACCAACATGCAGTGTTTCCTTGATTGAATTAGCTCTCACACCAATATTTGCGTCTAGAGCCTTTGCATTGAGGGCTATCTGAAAACGGCTGTGGCGCTGAAGTTGCCTGTGAATGTGGAGTTGGTGGCATGTGAAACCCGCATGTGGAGCATTCGTTTGTGTGGGATGCTCTACCAGCTTCATTCCTAGATAATGCACTCAAAGGGCACTAAGCATAGAGTGTGAAAATTGAGTTTCCTTGAGAGCTGCTTGGAAGCCTGATGGTGTGTGAAGTTAGTGAGCCAAATGGAGTTGTTCTCCCACAAGAACCACTCTGCTGATCCTTCTTCAATATGCCCTTCAGCAACATGCAGTGTTTCCTTGATTGAATTAGCTCTCACACCAATATTTGCGTCTAGAGCCTTTGCATTGAGGGCTATGTGAAAACGGCTGTGGCGCTGAAGTTGCCTGTGAATGTGGAGTTGGTGGCATGTTTAACCCGCATGTGGAGCATTCTTTTGTGTGGGATGCTCTACCAGGTTCATTCCTAGATAATGCACTCAAAGGGCACTAAGCATAGAGTGTGAAAATTGAGTTTCCTTGAGAGCTGCTTGGAAGCCTGATGGTGTGTGAAGTTAGTGAGCCAAATGGAGTTGTTCTCCCACAAGAACCACTCGGCTGATCCTTCTTCAATATGCCCTTCACCAACATGCAGTGTTTCCTTGATTGAATTAGCTCTCACACCAATATTTGCGTCTAGAGCCTTTGCATTGAGGGCTATCTGAAAACGGCTGTGGCGCTGAAGTTGCCTGTGAATGTGGAGTTGGTGGCATGTGAAACCCGCATGTGGAGCATTCGTTTGTGTGGGATGCTCTACCAGGTTCATTCCTAGATAATGCAGTGAAAGGGCACTAAGCATAGAGTGTGAAAACTGAGTTTCCTTGAGAGCTGCTTGGAAGCCTGATGGTGTGTGAAGTTAGTGAGCCAAATGGAGTTGTTCTCCCACAAGAACCACTCGGCTGATCCTTCTTCAATATGCCCTTCAGCAACATGCAGTGTTTCCTTGATTGAATTAGCTCTCACACCAATATTTGAGTCTAGAGCCTTTGCATTGAGGGCTATCTGAAAACGGCTGTGGCGGTGAAGTTGCCTGTGAATGTGGAGTTGGTGGCATGTGAAACCCGCATGTGGAGCATTCGTTTGTGTGGGATGCTCTACCAGGTTCATTGCTAGATAATGCACTCAAAGGGCACTAAGCATAGAGTGTGAAAACTGAGTTTCCTTGAGAGCTGCTTGGAAGCCTGATGGTGTGTGAAGTTAGTGAGCCAAATGGAGTTGTTCTCCCACAAGAACCACTTGGCTGATCCTTCTTCAATATGCCCTTCACCAACACGCAGTGTTTCCTTGATTGAATTAGCTCTCACACCAATATTTGCGTCTAGAGCCTTTGCATTGTGGGCTATCTGAAAATGGCTGTGGCGCTGAAGTTGCCTGTGAATGTGGAGTTGGTGGCATGTGAAACCCGCATGTGGAGCACTCGTTTGTGTGGGATGCTCTACTAGATTCATTCCTAGATAATGCACTCAAAGGGCACTAAGCCTAGAGTGTGAAAACTGAGTTTCCTTGAGAGCTACTTGGAAGCCTGATGGTGTGTGAAGTTAGTGAGCCAAGTGGAGTTGTTCTCCCACAAGAACCACTCGGCTGATCCTTCTTCAATATGCCCTTCACCAACATGCAGTGTTTCCTTGATTGAATTAGCTCTCACACCAATATTTGCGTCTAGAGCCTTTGCATTGAGGGCTATCTGAAAACGGCTGTGGCGGTGAAGTTGCCTGTGAATGTGGAGTTGGTGGCATGTGAAACCCGCATGTGGAGCATTCTTTTGTGTGGGATGCTCTACCAGCTTCATTCCTAGATAATGCACTCAAAGGGCACTAAGCATAGAGTGTGAAAATTGAGTTTCCTTGAGAGCTGCTTGGAAGCCTGATGGTGTGTGAAGTTAGTGAGCCAAATGGAGTTGTTCTCCCACAAGAACCACTCGGCTGATCCTTCTTCAATATGCCCTTCACCAACATGCAGTGTTTCCTTGATTGAATTAGCTCTCACACCAATATTTGCGTCTAGAGCCTTTGCATTGAGGGCTATCTGAAAACGGCTGTGGCGCTGAAGTTGCCTGTGAATGTTGCCTGTGAATGTGGAGTTGGTGGCATGTGAAACCCGCATGTGGAGCATTCGTTTGTGTGGGATGCTCTACCAGGTTCATTCCTAGATAGTGCACTCAAAGGGCACTAAGCATAGAGTGTGAAAATTGAGTTTCCTTGAGAGCTGCTTGGAAGCCTGATGGTGTGTGAAGTTAGTGAGCCAAATGGAGTTGTTCTCCCACAAGAACCACTCGGCTGATCCTTCTTCAATATGCCCTTCAGCAACATGCAGTGTTTCCTTGATTGAATTAGCTCTCACACCAATATTTGCGTCTAGAGCCTTTGCATTGAGGGCTATCTGAAAACGGCTGTGGCGCTGAAGTTGCCTGTGAATGTGGAGTTGGTGGCATGTGAAACCCGCATGTGGAGCATTCGTTTGTGTGGGATGCTCTACCAGGTTCATTCCTAGATAATGCAGTGAAAGGGCACTAAGCATAGAGTGTGAAAACTGAGTTTCCTTGAGAGCTGCTTGGAAGCCTGATGGTGTGTGAAGTTAGTGAGCCAAGTGGAGTTGTTCTCCCACAAGAACCACTCGGCTGATCCTTCTTCAATATGCCCTTCACCAACATGCAGTGTTTCCTTGATTGAATTAGCTCTCACACCAATATTTGCGTCTAGAGCCTTTGCATTGAGGGCTATCTGAAAACGGCTGTGGCGCTGAAGTTGCCTGTGAATGTGGAGTTGGTGGCATGTGAAACCCGCATGTGGAGCATTCTTTTGTGTGGGATGCTCTATCAGGTTCATTCCTAGATAATGCACACAAAGGGCACTAAGCCTAGAGTGTGAAAACTGAGTTTCCTTGAGAGCTGCTTGGAAGCCTGATGGTGTGTGAAGTTAGTGAGCCAAATGGAGTTGTTCTCCCACAAGAACCACTCGGCTGATCCTTCTTCAATATGCCCTTCACCAACATGCAGTGTTTCCTTAATTGAATTAGCTCTCACACCAATATTTGCGTCTAGATCCTTTGCATTGAGGGCTATCTGAGAACTGCTGTGGCGCTGAAGTTGCCTGTGAATGTGGAGTTGGTGGCATGTGAAACCCGCATGTGGAGCATTCGTTTGTGTGGGATGCTCACCAAGCTTCATTTCAGTCCTAGGCACTCAAAGGGCACTAAGCATAGAGTGTGAAAACTGAGTTTCCTTGAGAGCTGCTTGGAAGCCTGATGGTGTGTGAAGTTAGTGAGCCAAATGGAGTTGTTCTCCCACAAGAACCACTCGTCTGATCCTTCTTCAATATGCCCTTCACCAACATGCAGTGTTTCCTTGATTGAATTAGCTCTCACACCAATATTTGCGTCTAGAGCCTTTGCATTGAGGGCTATCTGAAAACGGCTGTGGCGCTGAAGTTGCCTGTGAATGTGGAGTTGGTGGCATGTGAAACCCGCATGTGGAGCATTCTTTTGTGTGGGATGCTCTATCAGGTTCATTCCTAGATAATGCACACAAAGGGCACTAAGCCTAGAGTGTGAAAACTGAGTTTCCTTGAGAGCTGCTTGGAAGCCTGATGGTGTGTGAAGTTAGTGAGCCAAATGGAGTTGTTCTCCCACAAGAACCACTCGGCTGATCCTTCTTCAATATGCCCTTCAGCAACATGCAGTGTTTCCTTGATTGAATTAGCTCTCACACCAATATTTGCGTCTAGAGCCTTTGCATTGAGGGCTATCTGAAAACGGCTGTGGCGCTGAAGTTGCCTGTGAATGTGGAGTTGGTGGCATGTGAAACCCGCATGTGGAGCATTCGTTTGTGTGGGATGCTCTACCAGGTTCATTCCTAGATAATGCAGTGAAAGGGCACTAAGCATAGAGTGTGAAAACTGAGTTTCCTTGAGAGCTGCTTGGAAGCCTGATGGTGTGTGAAGTTAGTGAGCCAAATGGAGTTGTTCTCCTACAAGAACCACTCGGCTGATCCTTCTTCAATATGCCCTTCACCAACATGCAGTGTTTCCTTGATTGAATTAGCTCTCACACCAATATTTGCGTCTTGAGCCTTTGCATTGTGGGCTATCTGAAAACGGCTGTGGCGCTGAAGTTGCCTGTGAATGTGGAGTTGGTGGCATGTGAAACCCGCATGTGGAGCATTCGTTTGTGTGGGATGCTCACCAAGCTTCATTTCAGTCCTAGGCACTCAAAGGGCAGTAAGCATAGAGTGTGAAAACTGAGTTTCCTTGAGAGCTGCTTGGAAGCCTGATGGTGTGTGAAGTTAGTGAGCCAAATGGAGTTGTTCTCCACAAGAACCACTCGGCTGATCCTTCTTCAATATGCCCTTCAGCAACATGCAGTGTTTCCTTGATTGAATTAGCTCTCACACCAATATTTGCGTCTAGAGCCTTTGCATTGAGGGCTATCTGAAAACGGCTGTGGCGCTGAAGTTGCCTGTGAATGTGGAGTTGGTGGCATGTGAAACCCGCATGTGGAGCATTCGTTTGTGTGGGATGCTCTACCAGGTTCATTCCTAGATAATGCACTCAAAGGGCACTAAGCATAGAGTGTGAAAACTGAGTTTCCTTGAGAGCTGCTTGGAAGCCTGATGGTGTGTGAAGTTAGTGAGCCAAATGGAGTTGTTCTCCCACAAGAACCACTCGGCTGATCCTTCTTCAATATGCCCTTCACCAACATGCAGTGTTTCCTTGATTGAATTAGCTCTCACACCAATATTTGCGTCTAGAGCCTTTGCATTGAGGGCTATCTGAAAACGGCTGTGGCGATGAAGTTGCCTGTCAATGTGGAGTTGGTGGCATGTGAAACCCGCATGTGGAGCATTCGTTTGTGTGGGATGCTCACCAAGCTTCATTTCAGTCCTAGGCACTCAAAGGGCACTAAGCATAGAGTGTGAAAACTGAGTTTCCTTGAGAGCTGCTTGAAGCCTGATGGTGTGTGAAGTTAGTGAGCCAAATGGAGTTGTTCTCCCACAGGAACCACTCGGCTGATCCTTCTTCAATATGCCCTTCAGCAACATGCAGTGTTTCCTTGATTGAATTAGCTCTCACACCAATATTTGCGTCTAGAGCCTTTGCATTGAGGGCTATCTGAAAACGGCTGTGGCGCTGAAGTTGCCTGTGAATGTGGAGTTGGTGGCATGTGAAACCCGCATGTGGAGCATTCTTTTGTGTGGGATGCTCTATCAGGTTCATTCCTAGATAATGCACACAAAGGGCACTAAGCCTAGAGTGTGAAAACTGAGTTTCCTTGAGAGCTGCTTGGAAGCCTGATGGTGTGTGAAGTTAGTGAGCCAAATGGAGTTGTTCTCCCACAAGAACCACTCGGCTGATCCTTCTTCAATATGCCCTTCAGCAACATGCAGTGTTTCCTTGATTGAATTAGCTCTCACACCAATATTTGCGTCTAGAGCCTTTGCATTGAGGGCTATCTGAAAACGGCTGTGGCGCTGAAGTTGCCTGTGAATGTGGAGTTGGTGGCATGTGAAACCCGCATGTGGAGCATTCGTTTGTGTGGGATGCTCTACCAGGTTCATTCCTAGATAATGCACTCAAAGGGCACTAAGCATAGAGTGTGAAAACTGAGTTTCCTTGAGAGCTGCTTGGAAGCCTGATGGTGTGTGAAGTTAGTGAGCCAAATGGAGTTGTTCTCCCACAAGAACCACTCGGCTGATCCTTCTTCAATATGCCCTTCACCAACATGCAGTGTTTCCTTGATTGAATTAGCTCTCACACCAATATTTGCGTCTAGAGCCTTTGCATTGAGGGCTATCTGAAAACACCTGTGGCGCTGAAGTTGCCTGTGAATGTGGAGTTGGTGGCATGTGAAACCCGCATGTGGAGCATTCGTTTGTGTGGGATGCTCACCAAGCTTCATTTCAGTCCTAGGCACTCAAAGGGCACTAAGCATAGAGTGTGAAAACTA
>NW_026696399.1:0-72564 GCF_030435755.1 Ochotona princeps | reverse complement strand
TAGTGTTTCCTTGATTGAATTAGCTCTCACACCAATATTTGCGTCTAGAGCCTTTGCATTGAGGGCTATCTGAAAACGGCTGTGGCGCTGAAGTTGCCTGTGAATGTGGAGTTGGTGGCATGTGAAACCCGCATGTGGAGCATTCGTTTATGTGGGATGCTCTCCAAGATTCATTTCAGTCCTAGGCCCTCAAAGGGCACTAAGCATAGAGTGTGAAAACTGAGTTTCCTTGAGAGCTGCTTGGAAGCCTGATGCTTTGTGATGTTAGTGAGCCAAATGGAGTTGTTCTCCCACAAGAACCACTCGGCTGATCCTTCTTCAATATGCCCTTCACCAACATGCAGTGTTTCCTTGATTGAATTAGCTCTCACACCAATATTTGCGTCTAGAGCCTTTGCATTGAGGGCTATCTGAAAACGGCTGTGGCGCTGAAGTTGCCTATGAATGTGGAGTTGGTGGCATGTGAAACCCGCATGGGGAGCATTCGTTTGTGTGGGATGCTCTACCAGGTTCATTCCTAGATAATTCACTCAAAGGGCACTAAGCATAGAGTATGAAACTGAGTTTCCTTGAGAGCTGCTTGGAAGCCTGATGGTGTGTGAAGTTAGTGAGCCAAATGGAGTTGTTCTCCCACAAGAACCACTCGGCTGATCCTTCTTCAATATGCCCTTCACCAACATGCAGTGTTTCCTTGATTGAATTAGCTCTCACACCAATATTTGCGTCTAGAGCCTTTGCATTGAGGGCTATCTGAAACGGCTGTGGCGCTGAAGTTGCCTGCGAATGTGGAGTTGGTGGCATGTGAAACCCGCATGTGGAGCATTCGTTTATGTGTGATGCTCTCCAAGATTCATTTCAGTCCCAGGCACTCAAATGGCACTAAGCATAGAGTGTGAAAACTGAGTTTCCTTGAGAGCTGCTTGGAAGCCTGATGGTGTGTGAAGTTAGTGAGCCAAATGGAGTTGTTCTCCCACAAGAACCACTCGGCTGATCCTTCTTCGAATATGCCCTTCACCAACATGCAGTGTTTCCTGATTGAATTAGCTCTCACAACCAATATTTGCGTCTAGAGCCTTTGCATTGAGGGCTATCTGAAAACGGCTGTGGCGCTGAAGTTGCCTGTGAATGTGGAGTTGGTGGCATGTGAAACCCGCATGTGGAGCATTCGTTTGTGTGGGATGCTCTACCAGGTTCATTCCTAGAAAATGCACTCAAAGGGCACTAAGCATAGAGTGTGAAACTGAGTTTCCTTGAGAGCTGCTTGGAAGCCTGATGGTGTGTGAAGTTAGTGAGCCAAATGGAGTTGTTCTCCCACAAGAACCACTCGGCTGATTCTTCTTCAATATGCCCTTCACCAACATGCAGTGTTTCCTTGATTGAATTAGCTCTCACACCCAATATTTGCGTCTAGAGCCTTTGCATTGAGGGCTATCTGAAAACGGCTGTGGTGCTGAAGTTGCCTGTGAATGTGGAGTTGGTGGCATGTGAAACCCGCATGTGGAGCATTCGTTTATGTGGGATGCTCTCCAAGATTTATTTCAGTCTTAGTCACTCAAAGGGCACTAAGCATAGAGTGTGAAAACTGAGTTTCCTTGAGAGCTGCTTGGAAGCCTGATGCTTTGTGACGTTAGTGAGCCAAATGGAGTTGTTCTCTCCCACAAGAACCACTCGGCTGATCCTTCTTCAATATGCCCTTCACCAACATGCAGTGTTTCCTTGATTGAATTAGCTCTCACACCAATATTTGCGTCTAGAGCCTTTGCATTGAGGGCTATCTGAAAACGGCTGTGGCGCTGAAGTTGCCTGTAAATGTGGAGTTGGTGGCATGTGAAACCCGCATGTGGAGCATTCGTTTGTGTGGGATGCTGACCAAGCTTCATTTCAGTCCTAGGCACACTAAGAGCACTAAGCATAGAGTGTGAAAACTGAGTTTCCTTGAGAGCTTCTTGGAAGCCTGATGGTGTGTGAAGTTAGTGAGCCAAAGGAGTTGTTCTCCCACAAGAACCACTCGGCTGATCCTTCTTCAATATGCCCTTCACCAACATGCAGTGTTTCCTTGATTGAATTAGCTCTCACACCAATATTTGCGTCTAGAGCCTTTGCATTGAGGGCTATCTGAAAACGGCTGTGGCGCTGAAGTTGCCTGTGAATGTGGAGTTGGTGGCATGTGAAACCCGCATGTGGAGCATTCGTTTGTGTGGGATGCTCTACCAGGTTCATTCCTAGATAATGCATTCAAAGGGCACTAAACATAGAGTGTGAAAGCTGAGTTTCCTTGAGAGCTGCTTGGAAGCCTGATGGTGTGTGAAGTTAGTGAGCCAAATGGAGTTGTTCTCCCACAAGAACCACTCGGCTGATCCTTCTTCAATATGCCCTTCACCAACATGCAGTGTTTCCTTGATTGAATTAGCTCTCACACCAATATTTGCGTCTAGAGCCTTTGCATTGAGGGCTATCTGAAAACGGCTGTGGCGCTGAAGTTGCCTGTGAATGTGGAGTTGGTGGCATGTGAAACCCGCATGTGGAGCATTCGTTTGTGTGGGATGCTCTCCAAGCTTCATTTCAGTCCTAGGCACTCAAAGGGCACTAAGCATAGAGTGTGAAAACTGAATTTCCTTGAGAGCTGCTTGAAAGCCTGATGGTGTGTGAAGTTAGTGAGCCAAATGGAGTTGTTCTCCCACAAGAACCACTCGGCTGATCCTTCTTCAATATGCCCTTCACCAACATGCAGTGTTTCCTTGATTGAATTAGCTCTCACACCAATATTTGCGTCTAGAGCCTTTGCATTGAGGGCTATCTGAAAACGGCTGTGGCGCTGAAGTTGCCTGTGAATGTGGAGTTGGTGGCATGTGAAACCCGCATGTGGAGCATTCGTTTGTGTGGGATGCTCTCCAAGATTCATTTCAGTCCTAGGCCCTCAAAGGGCACTAAGCATAGAGTGTGAAAACTGAGTTTCCTTGAAAGCTGCTTGGAAGCCTGATGCTTTGTGACGTTAGTGAGCCAAATGGAGTTGTTCTCCCACAAGAACCACTCGGCTGATCCTTCTTCAATATGCCCTTCACCAACATGCAGTGTTTCCTTGATTGAATTAGCTCTCACACCAATATTTGCGTCTAGAGCCTTTGCATTGAGGGCTATCTGAAAACGGCTGTGGCGCTGAAGTTGCCTGTGAATGTGGAGTTGCTGGAATGTGAAACCCGCATGTGGAGCATTCGTTTGTGTGGATGCTCTACCAGGTTCATTTCAGTCCTAGCCATACAAAGGGCACTAAGCATAGAGTGTGAAAACTGAGTTTCCTTGAGAGCTGCTTGGAAGCCTGATGGTGTGTGAAGTTAGTGAGCCAAATGGAGTTGTTCTCCCACAAGAACCACTCGGCTGATCCTTCTTCAATATGCCCTTCACCAACATGCAGTGTTTCCTTGATTGAATTAGCTCTCACACCAATATTTGCGTCTAGAGCCTTTGCATTGAGGGCTATCTGAAAACGGCTGTGGTGCTGAAGTTGCCTGTGAATGTGGAGTTGGTGGCATGTGAAACCGCATGTGGAGCATTCGTTTGTGTGGGATGCTCTCCAAGCCTCATTTCAGTCCTAGGCACACAAAGGGCACTAAGCATAGAGTGTGAAAACTGAGTTTCCTTGAGAGCTGCTTGGAAGCCTGATGGTGTGTGAAGTTAGTGAGCCAAATGGAGTTGTTCTCCCACAAGAACCACTCGGCTGATCCTTCTTCAATATGCCCTTCACCAACATGCAGTGTTTCCTTGATTGAATTAGCTCTCACACCAATATTTGCGGTCTAGAGCCTTTGCATTGAGGGCTATCTGAAAACGGCTGTGGCGCTGAAGTTGCCTGTGAATGTGGAGTTGGTGGCATGTGAAACCCGCATGTGGAGCATTCGTTTGTGTGGGATGCTCTACCAGGTTCATTCCTAGATAATGCACTCAAAGGGCACTAAGCATAGAGTGTGAAAACTGAGTTTCCTTGAGAGCTGCTTGGAAGCCTGATGGTGTGTGAAGTTAGTGAGCCAAATGGAGTTGTTCTCCCACAAGAACCACTCGGCTGATCCTTCTTCAATATGCCCTTCACCAACATGCAGTGTTTCCTTGATTGAATTAGCTCTCACACCAATATTTGCGTCTAGAGCCTTTGCATTGAGGGCTATCTGAAAACGGCTGTGTCGCTGAAGTTGCCTGTGAATGTGGAGTTGGTGGCATGTGAAACCGCATGTGGAGCATTCGTTTATGTGGGATGCTCTCCAAGATTTATTTCAGTCTTAGTCACTCAAAGGGCACTAAGCATAGAGTGTGAAAACTGAGTTTCCTTGAGAGCTGCTTGGAAGCCTGATGCTTTGTGACGTTAGTGAGCCAAATGAGTTGTTCTCCCACAAGAACCACTCGGCTGATCCTTCTTCAATATGCCCTTCACCAACATGCAGTGTTTCCTTGATTGAATTAGCTCTCACACCAATATTTGCGTCTAGAGCCTTTGCATTGAGGGCTATCTGAAAACGGCTGTGGCGCTGAAGTTGCCTATGAATGTGGAGTTGGTGGCATGTGAAACCCGCATTGGAGCATTCGTTTGTGTGCGATGCTCTACCAGGTTCATTCCTGGATAATTCACTCAAAGGGCACTAAGCATAGAGTGTGAAAACTGAGTTTCCTTGAGAGCTGCTTGGAAGCCTGATGGTGTGTGAAGTTAGTGAGCCAAATGGAGTTGTTCTCCCACAAGAACCACTCGGCTGATCCTTCTTCAATATGCCCTTCACCAACATGCAGTGTTTCCTTGATTGAATTAGCTCTCACACCAATATTTGCGTCTAGAGCCTTTGCATTGAGGGCTATCTGAAAACGCTGTGGCGCTGAAGTTGCCTGTGAATGTGGAGTTGGTGGCATGTGAAACCCGCATGTGGAGCATTCGTTTGTGTGGGATGCTGACCAAGCTTCATTTCAGTCCTAGGCACTCAAAGGGCACTAAGCATAGAGTGTGAAAACTGAGTTTCCTTGAGAGCTGCTTGGAAGCCTGATGGTGTGTGAAGTTAGTGAGCCAAATGGAGTTGTTCTCCCACAAGAACCACTCGGCTGATCCTTCTTCAATATGCCCTTAACCAACATGCAGTGTTTCCTTGATTGAATAGCTCTCACACCAATATTTGCGTCTAGAGCCTTTGCATTGAGGGCTATCTGAAAACGGCTGTGGCGCTGAAGTTGCCTGTGAATGTGGAGTTGGTGGCATGTGAAACCCGCATGTGGAGCATTCGTTTATGTGGGATGCTCTCCAAGATTCATTTCAGTCCTAGGCCCTCAAAGGGCACTAAGCATAGAGTGTGAAACTGAGTTTCCTTGAGAGCTGCTTGGAAGCCTGATGCTTTGTGATGTTAGTGAGCCAAATGGAGTTGTTCTCCCACAAGAACCACTCGGCTGATCCTTCTTCAATATGCCCTTCACCAACATGCAGTGTTTCCTTGATTGAATTAGCTCTCACACCAATATTTGCGTCTAGAGCCTTTGCATTGAGGGCTATCTGAAAACGGCTGTGGCGCTGAAGTTGCCTATGAATGTGGAGTTGGTGCATGTGAAACCCGCATGGGGAGCATTCGTTTGTGTGGGATGCTCTACCAGGTTCATTCCTAGATAATTCACTCAAAGGGCACTAAGCATAGAGTATGAAAACTGAGTTTCCTTGAGAGCTGCTTGGAAGCCTGATGGTGTGTGAAGTTAGTGAGCCAAATGGAGTTGTTCTCCCACAAGAACCACTCGGCTGATCCTTCTTCAATATGCCCTTCACCAACATGCAGTGTTTCCTTGATTGAATTAGCTCTCACACCAATATTTGCGTCTAGAGCCTTTGCATTGAGGGCTATCTGAAACGGCTGTGGCGCTGAAGTTGCCTGCGAATGTGGAGTTGGTGCATGTGAAACCCGCATGTGGAGCATTCGTTTATGTGTGATGCTCTCCAAGATTCATTCAGTCCCAGCACTCAAATGGCACTAAGCATAGAGTGTGAAAACTGAGTTTCCTTGAGAGCTGCTTGGAAGCCTGATGGTGTGTGAAGTTAGTGAGCCAAATGGAGTTGTTCTCCCACAAGAACCACTCGGCTGATCCTTCTTCAATATGCCCTTCACCAACATGCAGTGTTTCCTTGATTGAATTAGCTCTCACACCAATATTTGCGTCTAGAGCCTTTGCATTGAGGGCTATCTGAAAACGGCTGTGGCGGCTGAAGTTGCCTGTGAATGTGGAGTTGGTGGCATGTGAAACCCGCATGTGGAGCATTCGTTTGTGTGGGATGCTCTACCAGGTTCATTCCTAGAAAATGCACTCAAAGGGCACTAAGCATAGAGTGTGAAAACTGAGTTTCCTTGAGAGCTGCTTGGAAGCCTGATGGTGTGTGAAGTTAGTGAGCCAAATGGAGTTGTTCTCCCACAAGAACCACTCGGCTGATTCTTCTTCAATATGCCCTTCACCAACATGCAGTGTTTCCTTGATTGAATTAGCTCTCACACCAATATTTGCGTCTAGAGCCTTTGCATTGAGGGCTATCTGAAAACGGCTGTGGTGCTGAGTTGCCTGTGAATGTGGAGTTGGTGGCATGTGAAACCCGCTTGTGGAGCATTCGTTTATGTGGGATGCTCTCCAAGATTTATTTCGTCTTAGTCACTCAAAGGGCACTAAGCATAGAGTGTGAAAACTGAGTTTCTTGAGAGCTGCTTGGAAGCCTGATGCTTTGTGACGTTAGTGAGCCAAATGGAGTTGTTCTCCCACAAGAACCACTCGGCTGATCCTTCTTCAATATGCCTTCACCAACATGCAGTGTTCCTTGATTGAATAGCTCTCACACCAATATTTGCGTCTAGAGCCTTTGCATTGAGGGCTATCTGAAAACGGCTGTGGCGCTGAAGTTGCCTGTAAATGTGGAGTTGGTGGCATGTGAAACCCGCATGTGGAGATTTCATTCCTAGGCACACTAAGAGCACTAAGCATAGAGTGTGAAAACTGAGTTTCCTTGAGAGCTTCTTGGAAGCCTGATGGTGTGTGAAGTTAGTGAGCCAAATGGAGTTGTTCTCCCACAAGAACCACTCGGCTGATCCATCTTCAATATGCCCTTCACCAACATGCAGTGTTTCCTTGATTGAATTAGCTCTCACACAATATTTGCGTCTAGAGCCTTTGCATTGAGGGCTATCTGAAAACGGCTGTGGCGCTGAAGTTGCCTGTGAATGTGGAGTTGGTGGCATGTGAAACCCGCATGTGGGAGCCATCGTTTGTGTGGGATGCTCTACCAGGTTCATTCCTAGATAATGCATTCAAAGGGCACTAAACATAGAGTGTGAAAGCTGAGTTTCCTTGAGAGCTGCTTGGAAGCCTGATGGTGTGTGAAGTTAGTGAGCCAAATGGAGTTGTTCTCCCACAAGAACCACTCGGCTGATCCTTCTTCAATATGCCCTTCACCAACATGCAGTGTTTCCTTGATTGAATTAGCTCTCACACCAATATTTGCGTCTAGAGCCTTTGCATTGAGGGCTATCTGAAAACGGCTGTGGCGCTGAAGTTGCCTGTGAATGTGGAGTTGGTGGCATGTGAAACCCGCATGTGGAGCATTCGTTTGTGTGGGATGCTCTCCAAGCTTCATTTCAGTCTAGGCACTCAAAGGGCACTAAGCATAGAGTGTGAAAAACTGAATTTCCTTGAGAGCTGCTTGAAAGCCTGATGGTGTGTGAAGTTAGTGAGCCAAATGGAGTTGTTCTCCCACAAGAACCACTCGGCTGATCCTTCTTCAATATGCCCTTCACCAACATGCAGTGTTTCCTTGATTGAATTAGCTCTCACACCAATATTTTGCGTCTAGAGCCTTTGCATTGAGGGCTATCTGAAAACGGCTGTGGCGCTGAAGTTGCCTGTGAATGTGGAGTTGGTTGGCATGTGAAACCCGCATGTGGAGCATTCGTTTGTGTGGGATGCTCTCCAAGATTCATTTCAGTCCTAGGCCCTCAAAGGGCACTAAGCATAGAGTGGTGAAAACTGAGTTTCCTTGAAAGCTGCTTGGAAGCCTGATGCTTTGTGACGTTAGTAGAGCCAAATGGAGTTGTTCTCCCACAAGAACCACTCGGCTGATCCTTCTTCAATATGCCCTTCACAACATGCAGTGTTTCCTTGATTGAATTAGCTCTCACACCAATATTTGCGTCTAGAGCCTTTGCATTGAGGGCTATCTGGAAAACGGCTGTGGCGCTGAAGTTGCCTGTGAATGTGGAGTTGCTGGAATGTGAAACCCGCATGTGGAGCATTCGTTTGTGTGGGATGCTCTACCAGGTTCATTTCAGTCCTAGCCATACAAAGGGCACTAAGCATAGAGTGTGAAAACTGAGTTTCCTTGAGAGCTGCTTGGAAGCCTGATGGTGTGTGAAGTTAGTGAGCCAAATGGAGTTGTTCTCCCACAAGAACCACTCGGCTGATCCTTCTTCAATATGCCCTTCCACCAACATGCAGTGTTTCCTTGATTGAATTAGCTCTCACACCAATATTTGCGTCTAGAGCCTTTGCATTGAGGGCTATCTGAAAACGGCTGGTGGTGCTGAAGTTGCCTGTGAATGTGGAGTTGGTGGCATGTGAAACCCGCATGTGGAGCATTTCGTTTATGTGGGATGCTCTCCAAGCTTCATTTCAGTCCTAGGCACTCAAAGGGCACTAAGCATAGAGTGTGAAAACTGAGTTTCCTTGAGAGCTGCTTAAAAGCCTGATGGTTTGTGACGTTAGTGAGCCAAATGGAGTTGTTCTCCCACAAGAACCACTCGGCTGATCCTTCTTCAATATGCCCTTCACCAACATGCAGTGTTTCCTTGATTGAATTAGCTCTCACACCAATATTGCGTCTATAGCCTTTTGCATTGAGGGCTATCTGAAAACGGCTGTGGCGCTGAAGTTGCCTGTGAATGTGGAGTTGGTGCATGTGAAACCCGCATGTGGAGCATTCGTTTGTGTGTGGATGCTGACCAAGCTTCATTTCAGTCCTAGGCACACTAAGAGCACTAAGCATAGAGTGTGAAAACTGAGTTTCCTTGAGAGCTGCTTGGAAGCCAGATGGTGTGTGAAGTTAGGTGAGCCAAATGGAGTTGTTCTCCCACAAGAACCACTCGGCTGATCCTTCTTCAATATGCCCTTCACCAACATGCAGTGTTTCCCTTGATTGAATTAGCTCTCACACCAATATTTGCGTCTAGAGCCTTTGCATTGAGGGCTATCTGAAAACGGCTGTGGCGCTGAAGTTGCCTGTGAATGTGGAGTTGGTGGCATGTGTGAAACTCGCAAGTGGAGCATTCGTAAGTGTTGGATGCTCTACCAGGTTCATTCCTGGATAATTCACTCAAAGGGCACTAAGCATAGAGTGTGAAAACTGAGTTTCTTGAGAGCTGCTTGGAAGCCTGATGGTGTGTGAAGTTAGTGAGCCAAATGGAGTTGTTCTCCCACAAGAACCACTCGGCTGATCCTTCTTCAATATGCCCTTCACCAACATGCAGTGTTTCCTTGATGAATTAGCTCTCACACCAATATTTGCGTCTAGAGCCTTTGCATTGAGGGCTATCTGAAAACGGCTGTGGCGCTGAAGTTGCCTGTGAATGTGGAGTTGGTGGCATGTGAAACCCGCATGTGGAGCATTCGTTTGTGTGGGATGCTGACCAAGCTTCATTTCAGTCTAGGCACACTAAGAGCACTAAGCATAGAGTGTGAAAACTGAGTTTCCTTGAGAGCTGCTTGGAAGCCTGATGGTGTGTGAAGTTAGTGAGCCAAATGGAGTTGTTCTCCCACAAGAACCACTCGGCTGATCCTTCTTCAATATGCCCTTCACCAACATGCAGTGTTTCCTTGATTGAATTAGCTCTCACACCAATATTTGCGTCTAGAGCCTTTGCATTGAGGGCTATCTGAAAACGGCTGTGGCGCTGAAGTTGCCTGTGAATGTGGAGTTGGTGGCATGTGAAACCCGCATGTGGAGCATTCGTTTATGTGGGATGCTCTCCAAGGATTCATTTCAGTCCTAGGCCCCTCAAAGGGCCACTAAGCATAGAGTGTGAAAAACTGAGTTTCCTTGAGAGCTGCTTGGAAGCCTGATGCTTTGTGATGTTAGTGAGCCAAATGGAGTTGTTCTCCCACAAGAACACTCGGCTGATCCTTCTTCAATATGCCCTTCACCAACATGCAGTGTTTCCTTGATTGAATTAGCTCTCACACCAATATTTGCGTCTAGAGCCTTTGCATTGAGGGCTATCTGAAAATGGCTGTGGCGCTGAAGTTGCCTATGAATGTGGAGTTGGTGGCATGTGAAACCCGCATGTGGAGCATTCGTTTGTGTGGGATGCTCTACCAGGTTCATTCCTAGATAATTCACTCAAAGGGCACTAAGCATAGAGTATGAAACTGAGTTTCCTTGAGAGCTGCTTGGAAGCCTGATGGTGTGTGAAGTTAGTGAGCCAAATGGAGTTGTTCTCCCACAAGAACCACTCGGCTGATCCTTCTTCAATATGCCCTTCACCAACATGCAGTGTTTCCTTGATTGAATTAGCTCTCACACCAATATTTGCGTCTAGAGCCTTTGCATTGAGGGCTATCTGAAAACGGCTGTGGCGCTGAAGTTGCCTGCGAATGTGGAGTTGGTGGCATGTGAAACCCGCATGTGGAGCATTCGTTTATGTGTGATGCTCTCCAAGATTCATTTCAGTCCCAGGCACTCAAATGGCACTAAGCATAGAGTGTGAAAACTGAGTTTCCTTGAGAGCTGCTTGGAAGCCTGATGGTGTGTGAAGTTAGTGAGCCAAATGGAGTTGTTCTCCCACAAGAACCACTCGGCTGATCCTTCTTCAATATGCCCTTCACCAACATGCAGTGTTTCCTTGATTGAATTAGCTCTCACAACCAATATTTGCGTCTAGAGCCTTTGCATTGAGGGCTATCTGAAAACGGCTGTGGCGCTGAAGTTGCCTGTGAATGTGGAGTTGGTGGCATGTGAAACCCGCATGTGGAGCATTCGTTTGTGTGGGATGCTCTAACCAGGTTCATTCCTAGAAAATGCACTCAAAGGGCACTAAGCATAGAGTGTGAAAACTGAGTTTCCTTGAGAGCTGCTTGGAAGCCTGATGGTGTGTGAAGTTAGTGAGCCAAATGGAGTTGTTCTCCACAGAACCACTCGGCTGATTCTTCTTCAATATGCCCTTCACCAACATGCAGTGTTTCCTTGATTGAATTAGCTCTCACACCAAGATTTGCGTCTAGAGCCTTTGCATTGAGGGCTATCTGAAAACGGCTGTGGTGCTGAAGTTGCCTGTGAATGTGGAGTTGGTGGCATGTGAAACCCGCATGTGGAGCATTCGTTTATGTGGGATGCTCTCCAAGATTCATTTCAGTCCTAGTCACTCAAAGGGCACTAAGCATAGAGTGTGAAAACTGAGTTTCCTTGAGAGCTGCTTGGAAGCCTGATGCTTTGTGACGTTAGTGAGCCAAATGGAGTTGTTCTCCCACAAGAACCACTCGGCTGATCCTTCTTCAATATGCCCTTCACCACATGCAGTGTTTTCCTTGATTGAATTAGCTCTCACACCAATATTTGCGTCTAGAGCCCTTTGCATTGAGGGCTATCTGAAAACGGCTGTGGCGCTGAAGTTGCCTATGAATGTGGAGTTGGTGGCATGTGAAACCCGCATGGGGAGCATTCGTTTGTGTGCGATGCTCTACCAGGTTCATTCCTAGATAATTCACTCAAAGGGCACTAAGCATAGAGTGTGAAACTGAGTTTCCTTGAGAGCTGCTTGGAAGCCTGATGGTGTGTGAAGTTAGTGAGCCAAATGGAGTTGTTCTCCCACAAGAACCACTCGGCTGATCCTTCTTCAATATGCCCTTCACCAACATGCAGTGTTTCCTTGATTGAATTAGCTCTCACACCAATATTTGCGTCTAGAGCCTTTGCATTGAGGGCTATCTGAAAACGGCTGTGGCGCTGAAGTTGCCTGTAAATGTGGAGTTGGTGGCATGTGAAACCCGCATGTGGAGCATTCGTTTGTGTGGGATGCTGACCAAGCTTCATTTCAGTCCTAGGCACACTAAGAGCACTAAGCATAGAGTGTGAAAACTGAGTTTCCTTGAGAGCTGTTTGGAAGCCTGATGGTGTGTGAAGTTAGTGAGCCAAATGGAGTTGTTCTCCCACAAGAACCACTCGGCTGATCCTTCTTCAATATGCCCTTCACCAACATGCAGTGTTTCCTTGATTGAATTAGCTCTCACACCAATATTTGCGTCTAGAGCCTTTGCATTGAGGGCTATCTGAAAACGGCTGTGGCGCTGAAGTTGCCTGTGAATGTGGAGTTGGTGGCATGTGAAACCCGCATGTGGAGCATTCGTTTGTGTGGGATGCTCTACCAGGTTCATTCCTAGATAATGCATTCAAAGGG
Organism: Ochotona princeps; assembly: GCF_030435755.1. Lineage (NCBI taxonomy): Eukaryota > Metazoa > Chordata > Mammalia > Lagomorpha > Ochotonidae > Ochotona > Ochotona princeps. The sequence goes on along the minus strand of NW_026696399.1, from coordinate 60,130 downwards.
CACTAAACATAGAGTGTGAAAGCTGAGTTTCCTTGAGAGCTGCTTGGAAGCCTGATGGTGTGTGAAGTTAGTGAGCCAAATGGAGTTGTTCTCCCACAAGAACCACTCGGCTGATCCTTCTTCAATATGCCCTTCACCAACATGCAGTGTTTCCTTGATTGAATTAGCTCTCACACCAATATTTGCGTCTAGAGCCTTTGCATTGAGGGCTATCTGAAAACGGCTGTGGCGCTGAAGTTGCCTGTGAATGTGGAGTTGGTGGCATGTGAAACCCGCATGTGGAGCATTCGTTTGTGTGGGATGCTCTCCAAGCTTCATTTCAGTCCTAGGCACTCAAAGGGCACTAAGCATAGAGTGTGAAAACTGAATTTCCTTGAGAGCTGCTTGAAAGCCTGATGGTGTGTGAAGTTAGTGAGCCAAATGGAGTTGTTCTCCAACAAGAACCACTCGGCTGATCCTTCTTCAATATGCCCTTCACCAACATGCAGTGTTTCCTTGATTGAATTAGCTCTCACACCAATATTTGCGTCTAGAGCCTTTGCATTGAGGGCTATCTGAAAACGGCTGTGGCGCTGAAGTTGCCTGTGAATGTGGAGTTGGTGGCATGTGAAACCCGCATGTGGAGCATTCGTTTGTGTGGGATGCTCTCCAAGATTCATTTCAGTCCTAGCCCTCAAAGGGCACTAAGCATAGAGTGTGAAAACTGAGTTTCCTTGAAAGCTGCTTGGAAGCCTGATGCTTTGTGACGTTAGTGAGCCAAATGGAGTTGTTCTCCCACAAGAACCACTCGGCTGATCCTTCTTCAATATGCCCTTCACCAACATGCAGTGTTTCCTTGATTGAATTAGCTCTCACACCAATATTTGCGTCTAGAGCCTTTGCATTGAGGGCTATCTGAAAACGGCTGTGGCGCTGAAGTTGCCTGTGAATGTGGAGTTGCTGGAATGTGAAACCCGCATGTGGAGCATTCGTTTGTGTGGGATGCTCTACCAGGTTCATTTCAGTCCTAGCCATACAAAGGGCACTAAGCATAGAGTGTGAAAACTGAGTTTCCTTGAGAGCTGCTTAAAAGCCTGATGGTTTGTGACGTTAGTGAGCCAAATGGAGTTGTTCTCCCACAAGAACCACTCGGCTGATCCTTCTTCAATATGCCCTTCACCAACATGCAGTGTTTCCTTGATTGAATTAGCTCTCACACCAATATTTGCGTCTATAGCCTTTGCATTGAGGGCTATCTGAAAACGGCTGTGGCGCTGAAGTTGCCTGTGAATGTGGAGTTGGTGGCATGTGAAACCCGCATGTGGAGCATTCGTTTGTGTGGGATGCTGACCAAGCTTCATTTCAGTCCTAGGCACACTAAGTGCACTAAGCATAGAGTGTGAAAACTGAGTTTCCTTGAGAGCTGCTTGGAAGCCTGATGGTGTGTGAAGTTAGTGAGCCAAATGGAGTTGTTCTCCCACAAGAACCACTCGGCTGATCCTTCTTCAATATGCCCTTCACCAACATGCAGTGTTTCCTTGATTGAATTAGCTCTCACACCAATATTTGCGTCTAGAGCCTTTGCATTGAGGGCTATCTGAAAACGGCTGTGGCGCTGAAGTTGCCTGTGAATGTGGAGTTGGTGGCATGTGAAACCCGCATGTGGAGCATTCGTTTATGTGTGATGCTCTCCAAGATTCATTTCATTCCCAGGCACTCAAAGGGCACTAAGCATAGAGTGTGAAAACTGAGTTTCCTTGAGAGCTGCTTGGAAGCCTGATGGTGTGTGAAGTTAGTGAGCCAAATGAAGTTGTTCTCCCACAAGAACCACTCGGCTGATCCTTCTTCAATATGCCCTTCACCAACATGCAGTGTTTCCTTGATTGAATTTGCTCTCACATCAATATTTGCGTCTAGAGCCTTTGCATTGAGGGCTATCTGAAAACGGCTGTGGCGCTGAAGTTGCCTGTGAATGTGGAGTTGGTGGCATGTGAAACCCGCATGTGGAGCATTCGTTTGTGTGGGATGCTCTACCAGGTTCATTCCTAGATAATGCACTCAAAGGGCACTAAACATAGAGTGTGAAAACTGAGTTTCCTTGAGAGCTGCTTGGAAGCCTGATGGTGTGTGAAGTTAGTGAGCCAAATGGAGTTGTTCTCCCACAAGAACCACTCGGCTGATCCTTCTTCAATATGCCCTTCACCAACATGCAGTGTTTCCTTGATTGAATTAGCTCTCACACCAATATTTGCGTCTATAGCCTTTGCATTGAGGGCTATCTGAAAACGGCTGTGGCGCTGAAGTTGCCTGTGAATGTGGAGTTGGTGGCATGTGAAACCCGCATGTGGAGCATTCGTTTGTGTGGGATGCTCTACCAGGTTCATTCCTAGATAATGCACTCAAAGGGCACTAAGCATAGAGTGTGAAAACTGAGTTTCCTTGAGAGCTGCTTGGAAGCCTGATGGTGTGTGAAGTTAGTGAGCCAAATGGAGTTGTTCTCCCACAAGAACCACTCGGCTGATCCTTCTTCAATATGCCCTTCACCAACATGCAGTGTTTCCTTAATTGAATTAGCTCTCACACCAATATTTGCGTCTAGAGCCTTTGCATTGAGGGCTATCTGAAAACGGCTGTGGCGCTGAAGTTGCCTGTGAATGTGGAGTTGGTGGCATGTGAAACCCGCATGTGGAGCATTCGTTTATGTGGGATGCTCTCCAAGATTCATTTCAGTCCTAGGCCCTCAAAGGGCACTAAGCATAGAGTGTGAAAACTGAGTTTCCTTGAGAGCTGCTTGGAAGCCTGATGCTTTGTGATGTTAGTGAGCCAAATGGAGTTGTTCTCCCACAATAACCACTCGGCTGATCCTTCTTCAATATGCCCTTCACCAACATGCAGTGTTTCCTTGATTGAATTAGCTCTCACACCAATATTTGCGTCTAGAGCCTTTGCATTGAGGGCTATCTGAAAATGGCTGTGGCGCTGAAGTTGCCTATGAATGTGGAGTTGGTGGCATGTGAAACCCGCATGTGGAGCATTCGTTTGTGTGGGATGCTCTACCAGGTTCATTCCTAGATAATTCACTCAAAGGGCACTAAGCATAGAGTATGAAAACTGAGTTTCCTTGAGAGCTGCTTGGAAGCCTGATGGTGTGTGAAGTTAGTGAGCCAAATGGAGTTGTTCTCCCACAAGAACCACTCGGCTGATCCTTCTTCAATATGCCCTTCACCAACATGCAGTGTTTCCTTGATTGAATTAGCTCTCACACCAATATTTGCGTCTAGAGCCTTTGCATTGAGGGCTATCTGAAAACGGCTGTGGCGCTGAAGTTGCCTGTGAATGTGGAGTTGGTGGCATGTGAAACCCGCATGTGGAGCATTCGTTTATGTGTGATGCTCTCCAAGATTCATTTCAGTCCCAGGCACTCAAAGGGCACTAAGCATAGAGTGTGAAAACTGAGTTTCCTTGAGAGCTGCTTGGAAGCCTGATGGTGTGTGAAGTTAGTGAGCCAAATGGAGTTGTTCTCCCACAAGAACCACTCGGCTGATCCTTCTTCAATATGCCCTTCACCAACATGCAGTGTTTCCTTGATTGAATTAGCTCTCACACCAATATTTGCGTCTAGATCCTTTGCATTGAGGGCTATCTGAAAACGGCTGTGGCGCTGAAGTTGCCTGTGAATGTGGAGTTGGTGGCATGTGAAACCCGCATGTGGAGCATTCGTTTGTGTGGGATGCTCTACCAGGTTCATTCCTAGATAATGCACTCAAAGGGCACTAAGCATAGAGTGTGAAAACTGAGTTTCCTTGAGAGCTGCTTGGAAGCCTGATGGTGTGTGAAGTTAGTGAGCCAAATGGAGTTGTTCTCCCACAAGAACCACTCGGCTGATCCTTCTTCAATATGCCCTTCACCAACATGCAGTGTTTCCTTGATTGAATTAGCTCTCACACCAATATTTGCGTCTAGAGCCTTTGCATTGAGGGCTATCTGAAAACGGCTGTGGCGCTGAAGTTGCCTGTGAATGTGGAGTTGGTGGCATGTGAAACCCGCATGTGGAGCATTCGTTTGTGTGGGATGCTCTACCAGGTTCATTCCTAGATAATGCACTCAAAGGGCACTAAGCATAGAGTGTGAAAACTGAGTTTCCTTGAGAGCTGCTTGGAAGCCTGATGGTGTGTGAAGTTAGTGAGCCAAATGGAGTTGTTCTCCCACAAGAACCACTCGGCTGATCCTTCTTCAATATGCCCTTCACCAACATGCAGTGTTTCCTTGATTGAATTAGCTCTCACACCAATATTTGCGTCTAGAGCCTTTGCATTGAGGGCTATCTGAAAACGGCTGTGGCGCTGAAGTTGCCTGTGAATGTGGAGTTGGTGGCATGTGAAACCCGCATGTGGAGCATTCGTTTGTGTGGGATGCTCTACCAGGTTCATTCCTAGATAATGCACTCAAAGGGCAATAAGCATAGAGTGTGAAAACTGAGTTTCCTTGAGAGCTGCTTGGAAGCCTGATGGTGTGTGAAGTTAGTGAGCCAAATGGAGTTGTTCTCCCACAAGAACCACTCGGCTGATCCTTCTTCAATATGCCCTTCACCAACATGCAGTGTTTCCTTGATTGAATTAGCTCTCACACCAATATTTGCGTCTAGAGCCTTTGCATTGAGGGCTATCTGAAAACGGCTGTGGCGCTGAAGTTGCCTGTGAATGTGGAGTTGGTGGCATGTGAAACCCGCATGTGGAGCATTCGTTTATGTGGGATGCTCTCCAAGATTCATTTCAGTCTTAGGCCCTCAAAGGGCACTAAGCATAGAGTGTGAAAACTGAGTTTCCTTGAGAGCTGCTTGGAAGCCTGATGCTTTGTGATGTTAGTGAGCCAAATGGAGTTGTTCTCCCACAAGAACCACTCGGCTGATCCTTCTTCAATATGCCCTTCACCAACATGCAGTGTTTCCTTGATTGAATTAGCTCTCACACCAATATTTGCGTCTAGAGCCTTTGCATTGAGGGCTATCTGAAAATGGCTGTGGCGCTGAAGTTGCCTATGAATGTGTAGTTGGTGGCATGTGAAACCCGCATGGGGAGCATTCGTTTGTGTGGGATGCTCTACCAGGTTCATTCCTAGATAATGCACTCAAAGGGCACTAAGCATAGAGTATGAAAACTGAGTTTCCTTGAGAGCTGCTTGGAAGCCTGATGGTGTGTGAAGTTAGTGAGCCAAATGGAGTTGTTCTCCCACAAGAACCACTCGGCTGATCCTTCTTCAATATGCCCTTCACCAGCATGCAGTGTTTCCTTGATTGAATTAGCTCTCACACCAATATTTGCGTCTAGAGCCTTTGCATTGAGGGCTATCTGAAAACGGCTGTGGCGCTGAAGTTGCCTGTGAATGTGGAGTTGGTGGCATGTGAAACCCGCATGTGGAGCATTCGTTTATGTGTGATGCTCTCCAAGATTCATTTCAGTCCCAGGCACTCAAAGGGCACTAAGCATAGAGTGTGAAAACTGAGTTTCCTTGAGAGCTGCTTGGAAGCCTGATGGTGTGTGAAGTTAGTGAGCCAAATGGAGTTGTTCTCCCACAAGAACCACTCGGCTGATCCTTCTTCAATATGCCCTTCACCAACATGCAGTGTTTCCTTGATTGAATTAGCTCTCACACCAATATTTGCGTCTAGAGCCTTTGCATTGAGGGCTATCTGAAAACGGCTGTGGCGCTGAAGTTGCCTGTGAATGTGGAGTTGGTGGCATGTGAAACCCGCATGTGGAGCATTCGTTTGTGTGGGATGCTCTAGCCAGGTTCATTCCTAGATAATGCACTCAAAGGGCACTAAGCATAGAGTGTGAAAACTGAGTTTCCTTGAGAGCTGCTTGGAAGCCTGATGGTGTGTGAAGTTAGTGAGCCAAATGGAGTTGTTCTCCCACAAGAACCACTCGGCTGATCCTTCTTCAATATGCCCTTCACCAACATGCAGTGTTTCCTTGATTGAATTAGCTCTCACACCAATATTTGCGTCTAGAGCCTTTGCATTGAGGGCTATCTGAAAACGGCTGTGGCGCTGAAGTTGCCTGTGAATGTGGAGTTGGTGGCATGTGAAACCCGCATGTGGAGCATTCGTTTATGTGGGATGCTCTCCAAGATTCATTTCAGTCCTAGTCACTCAAAGGGCACTAAGCATAGAGTGTGAAAACTGAGTTTCCTTGAGAGCTGCTTGGAAGCCTGATGCTTTGTGACGTTAGTGAGCCAAATGGAGTTGTTCTCCCACAAGAACCACTCGGCTGATCCTTCTTCAATATGCCCTTCACCAACATGCAGTGTTTCCTTGATTGAATTAGCTCTCACACCAATATTTGCGTCTAGAGCCTTTGCATTGAGGGCTATCTGAAAACGGCTGTGGCGCTGAAGTTGCCTGTGAATGTGGAGTTGGTGGCATGTGAAACCCGCATGTGGAGCATTCGTTTGTGTGGGATGCTGACCAAGCTTCATTTCAGTCCTAGGCACACTAAGAGCACTAAGCATAGAGTGTGAAAACTGAGTTTCCTTGAGAGCTTCTTGGAAGCCTGATGGTGTGTGAAGTTAGTGAGCCAAATGGAGTTGTTCTCCCACAAGAACCACTCGGCTGATCCTTCTTCAATATGCCCTTCACCAACATGCAGTGTTTCCTTGATTGAATTAGCTCTCACACCAATATTTGCGTCTAGAGCCTTTGCATTGAGGGCTATCTGAAAACGGCTGTGGCGCTGAAGTTGCCTGTGAATGTGGAGTTGGTGGCATGTGAAACCCGCATGTGGAGCATTCGTTTATGTGTGATGCTCTCCAAGATTCATTTCAGTCCCAGGCACTCAAAGGGCACTAAGCATAGAGTGTGAAAACTGAGTTTCCTTGAGAGCTGCTTGGAAGCCTGATGGTGTGTGAAGTTAGTGAGCCAAATGGAGTTGTTCTCCCACAAGAACCACTCGGCTGATCCTTCTTCAATATGCCCTTCACCAACATGCAGTGTTTCCTTGATTGAATTAGCTCTCACACCAATATTTGCGTCTAGAGCCTTTGCATTGAGGGCTATCTGAAAACGGCTGTGGCGCTGAAGTTGCCTGTGAATGTGGAGTTGGTGGCATGTGAAACCCGCATGTGGAGCATTCGTTTATGTGGGATGCTCTCCAAGATTCATTTCAGTCCTAGTCACTCAAAGGGCACTAAGCATAGAGTGTGAAAACTGAGTTTCCTTGAGAGCTGCTTGGAAGCCTGATGCTTTGTGACGTTAGTGAGCCAAATGGAGTTGTTCTCCCACAAGAACCACTCGGCTGATCCTTCTTCAATATGCCCTTCACCAACATGCAGTGTTTCCTTGATTGAATTAGCTCTCACACCAATATTTGCGTCTAGAGCCTTTGCATTGAGGGCTATCAGAAAACGGCTGTGGCGCTGAAGTTGCCTATGAATGTGGAGTTGGTGGCATGTGAAACCCGCATGGGGAGCATTCGTTTGTGTGCGATGCTCTACCAGGTTCATTCCTAGATAATTCACTCAAAGGGCACTAAGCATAGAGTGTGAAAACTGAGTTTCCTTGAGAGCTGCTTGGAAGCCTGATGGTGTGTGAAGTTAGTGAGCCAAATGGAGTTGTTCTCCCACAAGAACCACTCGGCTGATCCTTCTTCAATATGCCCTTCACCAACATGCAGTGTTTCCTTGATTGAATTAGCTCTCACACCAATATTTGCGTCTAGAGCCTTTGCATTGAGGGCTATCTGAAAACGGCAGTGGCGCTGAAGTTGCCTGTGAATGTGGAGTTGCTGGCATGTGAAACCCGCATGTGGAGCATTCGTTTGTGTGGGATGCTGACCAAGCTTCATTTCAGTCCTAGGCACACTAAGAGCACTAAGCATAGAGTGTGAAAACTGAGTTTCCTTGAGAGCTTCTTGGAAGCCTGATGGTGTGTGAAGTTAGTGAGCCAAATGGAGTTGTTCTCCCACAAGAACCACTCGGCTGATCCTTCTTCAATATGCCCTTCACCAACATGCAGTGTTTCCTTGATTGAATTAGCTCTCACACCAATATTTGCGTCTAGAGCCTTTGCATTGAGGGCTATCTGAAAACGGCTGTGGCGCTGAAGTTGCCTGTGAATGTGGAGTTGGTGGCATGTGAAACCCGCATTGGAGCATTCGTTTGTGTGGGATGCTGATCAAGCTTCATTTCAGTTCTAGGCACACTAAGAGCACTAAGCATAGAGTGTGAAAACTGAGTTTCCTTGAGAGCTGCTTGGAAGCCTGATGGTGTGTGAAGTTAGTGAGCCAAATGGAGTTGTTCTCCCACAAGAACCACTCGGCTGATCCTTCTTCATTATGCCCTTCACCAACATGCAGTGTTTCCTTGATTGAATTAGCTCTCACACCAATATTTGCGTCTAGAGCCTTTGCATTGAGGGCTATCTGAAAACGGCTGTGGCGCTGAAGTTGCCTGTGAATGTGGAGTTGGTGGCATGTGAAACCCGCATGTGGAGCATTCATTTGTGTGGGATGCTCTACCAGGTTCATTCCTAGATAATGCACTCAAAGGGCACTAAGCATAGAGTGTGAAAACTGAGTTTCCTTGAGAGCTGCTTGGAAGCCTGATGGTGTGTGAAGTTAGTGAGCCAAATGGAGTTGTTCTCCCACAAGAACCACTCGGCTGATCCTTCTTCAATATGCCCTTCACCAACATGCAGTGTTTCCTTGATTGAATTAGCTCTCACACCAATATTTGCGTCTAGAGCCTTTGCATTGAGGGCTATCTGAAAACGGCTGTGGCGCTGAAGTTGCCTGTGAATGTGGAGTTGGTGGCATGTGAAACCCGCATGTGGAGCATTCGTTTGTGTGCGATGCTCTACCAGGTTCATTTCAGTGCTAGCCATACAAAGGGCACTAAGCATAGAGTGTGAAAACTGAGTTTCCTTGAGAGCTGCTTGGAAGCCTGATGGTGTGTGAAGTTAGTGAGCCAAATGGAGTTGTTCTCCCACAAGAACCACTCGGCTGATCCTTCTTCAATATGCCCTTCACCAACATGCAGTGTTTCCTTGATTGAATTAGCTCTCACACCAATATTTGCGTCTAGAGCCTTTGCATTGAGGGCTATCTGAAAACGGCTGTGGCGCTGAAGTTGCCTGTGAATGTGGAGTTGGTGGCATGTGAAACCCGCATCTGGAGCATTCGTTTGTGTGGGATGCTCTACCAGGTTCATTTCAGTCCTAGCCATACAAAGGGCACTAAGAATAGAGTGTGAAAACTGAGTTTTCTTCAGAGCTGCTTGGAAGCCTGATGGTGTGTGAAGTTAGTGAGCCAAATGGAGTTGTTCTCCCACAAGAACCACTCGGCTGATCCTTCTTCAATATGCCCTTCACCAACATGCAGTGTTTCCTTGATTGAATTAGCTCTCACACCAATATTTGCGTCTAGAGCCTTTGCATTGAGGGCTATCTGAAAACGGCTGTGGCGCTGAAGTTGCCTGTGAATGTGGAGTTGGTGGCATGTGAAACCCGCATGTGGAGCATTCGTTTGTGTGGGATGCTGACCAAGCTTCATTTCAGTCCTAGGCACACTAAGAGCACTAAGCATAGAGTGTGAAAACTGAGTTTCCTTGAGAGCTGCTTGGAAGCCTGATGGTGTGTGAAGTTAGTGAGCCAAATGGAGTTGTTCTCCCACAAGAACCACTCGGCTGATCCTTCTTCAATATGCCCTTAACCAACATGCAGTGTTTCCTTGATTGAATTAGCTCTCACACCAATATTTGCGTCTAGAGCCTTTGCATTGAGGGCTATCTGAAAACGGCTGTGGCGCTGAAGTTGCCTGTGAATGTGGAGTTGGTGGCATGTGAAACCCGCATGTGGAGCATTCGTTTGTGTGGGATGCTCTACCAGGTTCATTCCTAGATAATGCATTCAAAGGGCACTAAACATAGAGTGTGAAAGCTGAGTTTCCTTGAGAGCTGCTTGGAAGCCTGATGGTGTGTGAAGTTAGTGAGCCAAATGGAGTTGTTCTCCCACAAGAACCACTCGGCTGATCCTTCTTCAATATGCCCTTAACCAACATGCAGTGTTTCCTTGATTGAATTAGCTCTCACACCAATATTTGCGTCTAGAGCCTTTGCATTGAGGGCTATCTGAAAACGGCTGTGGCGCTGAAGTTGCCTGTGAATGTGGAGTTGGTGGCATGTGAAACCCGCATGTGGAGCATTCGTTTGTGTGGGATGCTCTACCAGGTTCATTCCTAGATAATGCATTCAAAGGGCACTAAACATAGAGTGTGAAAGCTGAGTTTCCTTGAGAGCTGCTTGGAAGCCTGATGGTGTGTGAAGTTAGTGAGCCAAATGGAGTTGTTCTCCCACAAGAACCACTCGGCTGATCCTTCTTCAATATGCCCTTCACCAACATGCAGTGTTTCCTTGATTGAATTAGCTCTCACACCAATATTTGCGTCTAGAGCCTTTGCATTGAGGGCTATCTGAAAACGGCTGTGGCGCTGAAGTTGCCTGTGAATGTGGAGTTGGTGGCATGTGAAACCCGCATGTGGAGCATTCGTTTGTGTGGGATGCTCTACCAGGTTCATTCCTAGATAATGCATTCAAAGGGCACTAAACATAGAGTGTGAAAACTGAGTTTCCTTGAGAGCTGCTTGGAAGCCTGATGGTGTGTGAAGTTAGTGAGCCAAATGGAGTTGTTCTCCCACAAGAACCACTCGGCTGATCCTTCTTCAATATGCCCTTCACCAACATGCAGTGTTTCCTTGATTGAATTAGCTCTCACACCAATATTTGCGTCTAGAGCCTTTGCATTGAGGGCTATCAGAAAACGGCTGTGGCGCTGAAGTTGCCTGTGAATGTGGAGTTGGTGGCATGTGAAACCCGCATTGGAGCATTCGTTTGTGTGGGATGCTCTACTAGGTTCATTCCTAGATAATGCATTCAAAGGGCACTAAGCATAGAGTGTGAAAACTGAGTTTCCTTGAGAGCTGCTTGGAAGCCTGATGGTGTGTGAAGTTAGTGAGCCAAATGGAGTTGTTCTCCCACAAGAACCACTCGGCTGATCCTTCTTCAATATGCCCTTCACCAACATGCAGTGTTTCCTTGATTGAATTAGCTCTCACACCAATATTTGCGTCTAGAGCCTTTGCATTGAGGGCTATCTGAAAAGGGCTGTGGCGCTGAAGTTACCTGTGAATGTGGAGTTGCTGGCATGTGAAACCCGCATGTGGAGCATTCGTTTGTGTGGGATGCTGACCAAGCTTCATTTCAGTCCTAGGCACACAAAGAGCAGTAAGCATAGAGTGTGAAAACTGAGTTTCCTTGAGAGCTGCTTGGAAGCCTGATGGTGTGTGAAGTTAGTGAGCCAAATGGAGTTGTTCTCCCACAAGAACCACTCGGCTGATCCTTCTTCAATATGCCCTTCACCAGCATGCAGTGTTTCCTTGATTGAATTAGCTCTCACACCAATATTTGCGTCTAGAGCCTTTGCATTGAGGGCTATCTGAAAAGGGCTGTGGCGCTGAAGTTGCCTGTGAATGTGGAGTTGGTGGCATGTGAAACCCGCATGTGGAGAATTCGTTTGTGTGGGATGCTCTACCAGGTTCATTCCTAGATAATGCATTCAAAGGGCACTAAACATAGAGTGTGAAAACTGAGTTTCCTTGAGAGCTGCTTGGAAGCCTGATGGTGTGTGAAGTTAGTGAGCCAAATGGAGTTGTTCTCCCACAAGAACCACTCGGCTGATCCTTCTTCAATATGCCCTTCACCAACATGCAGTGTTTCCTTGATTGAATTAGCTCTCACACCAATATTTGCGTCTAGAGCCTTTGCATTGAGGGCTATCTGAAAACGGCTGTGGCGCTGAAGTTGCCTGTGAATGTGGAGTTGGTGGCATGTGAAACCCGCATGTGGAGCATTCGTTTGTGTGGGATGCTCTACCAGGTTCATTCCTAGATAATGCATTCAAAGGGCACTAAACATAGAGTGTGAAAACTGAGTTTCCTTGAGAGCTGCTTGGAAGCCTGATGGTGTGTGAAGTTAGTGAGCCAAATGGAGTTGTTCTCCCACAAGAACCACTCGGCTGATCCTTCTTCAATATGCCCTTCACCAACATGCAGTGTTTCCTTGATTGAATTAGCTCTCACACCAATATTTGCGTCTAGAGCCTTTGCATTGAGGGCTATCTGAAAACGGCTGTGGCGCTGAAGTTGCCTGTGAATGTGGAGTTGGTGGCATGTGAAACCCGCATGTGGAGCATTCGTTTGTGTGGGATGCTCTACCAGGTTCATTCCTAGATAATGCACTCAAAGGGCACTAAGCATAGAGTGTGAAAACTGAGTTTCCTTGAGAGCTGCTTGGAAGCCTGATGGTGTGTGACGTTACTGAGCCAAATGGAGTTGTTCTCCCACAAGAACCTCTCGGCTGATCCTTCTTCAATATGCCCTTCACCAACATGCAGTGTTTCCTTGATTGAATTAGCTCTCACACCAATATTTGCGTCTAGAGCCTTTGCATTGAGGGCTATCTGAAAACGGCTGTGGCGCTGAAGTTACCTGTGAATGTGGAGTTGCTGGCATGTGAAACCCGCATGTGGAGCATTCGTTTGTGTGGGATGCTGACCAAGCTTCATTTCAGTCCTAGGCACACAAAGAGCAGTAAGCATAGAGTGTGAAAACTGAGTTTCCTTGAGAGCTGCTTGGAAGCCTGATGGTGTGTGAAGTTAGTGAGCCAAATGGAGTTGTTCTCCCACAAGAACCACTCGGCTGATCCTTCTTCAATATGCCCTTCACCAGCATGCAGTGTTTCCTTGATTGAATTAGCTCTCACACCAATATTTGCGTCTAGAGCCTTTGCATTGAGGGCTATCTGAAAACGGCTGTGGCGCTGAAGTTGCCTGTGAATGTGGAGTTGGTGGCATGTGAAACCCGCATGTGGAGCATTCGTTTGTGTGGGATGCTCTACCAGGTTCATTTCAGTCCTAGCCATACAAAGGGCACTAAGCATAGAGTGTGAAAACTGAGTTTCCTTGAGAGCTGCTTGGAAGCCTGATGGTGTGTGAAGTTAGTGAGCCAAATGGAGTTGTTCTCCCACAAGAACCTCTCGGCTGATCCTTCTTCAATATGCCCTTCACCAACATGCAGTGTTTCCTTGATTGAATTAGCTCTCACACCAATATTTGCGTCTAGAGCCTTTGCATTGAGGGCTATCTGAAAAGGGCTGTGGCGCTGAAGTTGCCTGTGAATGTGGAGTTGGTGGCATGTGAAACCCGCATGTGGAGCATTCGTTTGTGTGGGATGCTCTACCACGTTCATTCCTAGATAATGCATTCAAAGGGCACTAAACATAGAGTGTGAAAACTGAGTTTCCTTGAGAGCTGCTTGGAAGCCTGATGGTGTGTGAAGTTAGTGAGCCAAATGGAGTTGTTCTCCCACAAGAACCACTCGGCTGATCCTTCTTCAATATGCCCTTCACCAACATGCAGTGTTTCCTTGATTGAATTAGCTCTCACACCAATATTTGCGTCTAGAGCCTTTGCATTGAGGGCTATCTGAAAACGGCTGTGGCGCTGAAGTTGCCTGTGAATGTGGAGTTGGTGGCATGTGAAACCCGCATGTGGAGCATTCGTTTGTGTGGGATGCTCTACCAGGTTCATTCCTAGATAATGCACTCAAAGGGCACTAAGCATAGAGTGTGAAAACTGAGTTTCCTTGAGAGCTGCTTGGAAGCCTGATGGTGTGTGACGTTACTGAGCCAAATGGAGTTGTTCTCCCACAAGAACCACTCGGCTGATCCTTCTTCAATATGCCCTTCACCAACATGTAGTGTTTCCTTGATTGAATTAGCTCTCACACCAATATTTGCGTCTAGAGCCTTTGCATTGAGGGCTATCAGAAAACGGCTGTGGCGCTGAAGTTGCCTGTGAATGTGGAGTTGGTGGCATGTGAAACCCGCATTGGAGCATTCGTTTGTGTGGGATGCTCTACTAGGTTCATTCCTAGATAATGCATTCAAAGGGCACTAAGCATAGAGTGTGAAAACTGAGTTTCCTTGAGAGCTGCTTGGAAGCCTGATGGTGTGTGAAGTTAGTGAGCCAAATGGAGTTGTTCTCCCACAAGAACCACTCGGCTGATCCTTCTTCAATATGCCCTTCACCAACATGCAGTGTTTCCTTGATTGAATTAGCTCTCACACCAATATTTGCGTCTAGAGCCTTTGCATTGAGGGCTATCTGAAAACGGCTGTGGCGCTGAAGTTACCTGTGAATGTGGAGTTGCTGGCATGTGAAACCCGCATGTGGAGCATTCGTTTGTGTGGGATGCTGACCAAGCTTCATTTCAGTCCTAGGCACACAAAGAGCAGTAAGCATAGAGTGTGAAAACTGAGTTTCCTTGAGAGCTGCTTGGAAGCCTGATGGTGTGTGAAGTTAGTGAGCCAAATGGAGTTGTTCTCCCACAAGAACCACTCGGCTGATCCTTCTTCAATATGCCCTTCACCAGCATGCCGTGTTTCCTTGATTGAATTAGCTCTCACACCAATATTTGCGTCTAGAGCCTTTGCATTGAAGGCTATCTGAAAACGGCTGTGGCGCTGAAGTTGCCTGTGAATGTGGAGTTGGTGGCATGTGAAACCCGCATGTGGAGCATTCGTTTGTGTGGGATGCTCTACCAGGTTCATTTCAGTCCTAGCCATACAAAGGGCACTAAGCATAGAGTGTGAAAACTGAGTTTCCTTGAGAGCTGCTTGGAAGCCTGATGGTGTGTGAAGTTAGTGAGCCAAATGGAGTTGTTCTCCCACAAGAACCTCTCGGCTGATCCTTCTTCAATATGCCCTTCACCAACATGCAGTGTTTCCTTGATTGAATTAGCTCTCACACCAATATTTGCGTCTAGAGCCTTTGCATTGAGGGCTATCTGAAAAGGGCTGTGGCGCTGAAGTTGCCTGTGAATGTGGAGTTGGTGGCATGTGAAACCCGCATGTGGAGCATTCGTTTGTGTGGGATGCTCTACCAGGTTCATTCCTAGATAATGCATTCAAAGGGCACTAAACATAGAGTGTGAAAACTGAGTTTCCTTGAGAGCTGCTTGGAAGCCTGATGGTGTGTGAAGTTAGTGAGCCAAATGGAGTTGTTCTCCCACAAGAACCACTCGGCTGATCCTTCTTCAATATGCCCTTCACCAACATGCAGTGTTTCCTTGATTGAATTAGCTCTCACACCAATATTTGCGTCTAGAGCCTTTGCATTGAGGGCTATCTGAAAACGGCTGTGGCGCTGAAGTTGCCTGTGAATGTGGAGTTGGTGGCATGTGAAACCCGCATGTGGAGCATTCGTTTGTGTGGGATGCTCTACCAGGTTCATTTCAGTCCTAGCCATACAAAGGGCACTAAACATAGAGTGTGAAAACTGAGTTTCCTTGAGAGCTGCTTGGAAGCCTGATGGTGTGTGAAGTTAGTGAGCCAAATGGAGTTGTTCTCCCACAAGAACCACTCGGCTGATCCTTCTTCAATATGCCCTTCACCAACATGCAGTGTTTCCTTGATTGAATTAGCTCTCACACCAATATTTGCGTCTAGAGCCTTTGCATTGAGGGCTATCTGAAAACGGCTGTGGCGCTGAAGTTGCCTGTGAATGTGGAGTTGGTGGCATGTGAAACCCGCGTGTGGAGCATTCGTTTGTGTGGGATGCTCTACCAGGTTCATTTCAGTCCTAGGCACACAAAGAGCACTAAACATAGAGTGTGAAAACTGAGTTTCCTTGAGAGCTGCTTGGAAGCCTGATGGTGTGTGAAGTTAGTGAGCCAAATGGAGTTGTTCTCCCACAAGAACCACTCGGCTGATCCTTCTTCAATATGCCCTTCACCAACATGCAGTGTTTCCTTGATTGAATTAGCTCTCACACCAATATTTGCGTCTAGAGCCTTTGCATTGAGGGCTATCTGAAAACGGCTGTGGCGCTGAAGTTGCCTGTGAATGTGGAGTTGGTGGCATGTGAAACCCGCATGTGGAGCATTCGTTTGTGTGGGATGCTCTACCAGGTTCATTCCTAGATAATTCACTCAAAGGGCACTAAGCATAGAGTGTGAAAACTGAGTTTCCTTGAGAGCTGCTTGGAAGCCTGATGGTGTGTGAAGTTAGTGAGCCAAATGGAGTTGTTCTCCCACAAGAACCACTCGGCTGATCCTTCTTCAATATGCCCTTCACCAACATGCAGTGTTTCCTTGATTGAATTAGCTCTCACACCAATATTTGCGTCTAGAGCCTTTGCATTGAGGGCTATCTGAAAACGGCTGTGGCGCTGAAGTTGCCTGTGAATGTGGAGTTGGTGGCATGTGAAACCCGCATGTGGAGCATTCGTTTGTGTGGGATGCTCTACCAGGTTCATTTCAGTCGTAGCCATACAAAGGGCACTAAGCATAGAGTGTGAAAACTGAGTTTCCTTGAGAGCTGCTTGGAAGCCTGATGGTGTGTGAAGTTAGTGAGCCAAATGGAGTTGTTCTCCCACAAGAACCACTCGGCTGATCCTTCTTCAATATGCCCTTCACCAACATGCAGTGTTTCCTTGATTGAATTAGCTCTCACACCAATATTTGCGTCTAGAGCCTTTGCATTGAGGGCTATCTGAAAACGGCTGTGGCGCTGAAGTTGCCTGTGAATGTGGAGTTGGTGGCATGTGAAACCCGCATGTGGAGCATTCGTTTGTGTGGGATGCTCTACCAGGTTCATTCCTAGAAAATGCACTCAAAGGGCACTAAGCATAGAGTGTAAAAACTGAGTTTCCTTGAGAGCTGTTTGGAAGCCTGATGGTGTGTGAACTTAGTGAGCCAAATGGAGTTGTTCTCCCACAAGAACCACTCGGCTGATCCTTCTTCAATATGCCCTTCACCAACATGCAGTGTTTCCTTGATTGAATTAGCTCTCACACCAATATTTGCGTCTAGAGCCTTTGCATTGAGGGCTATCTGAAAAGGGCTGTGGCGCTGAAGTTGCCTGTGAATGTGGAGTTGGTGGCATGTGAAACCCGCATGTGGAGCATTCGTTTGTGTGGGATGCTCTACCAGGTTCATTCCTAGATAATGCACTCAAAGGGCACTAAGCATAGAGTGTGAAAACTGAGTTTCCTTGAGAGCTGCTTGGAAGCCTGATGGTGTGTGAAGTTAGTGAGCCAAATGGAGTTGTTCTCCCACAAGAACCACTCGGCTGATCCTTCTTCAATATGCCCTTCACCAACATGCAGTGTTTCCTTGATTGAATTAGCTCTCACACCAATATTTGCGTCTAGAGCCTTTGCATTGAGGGCTATCTGAAAACGGCTGTGGCGCTGAAGTTGCCTGTGAATGTGGAGTTGGTGGCATGTGAAACCCGCATGTGGAGCATTCGTTTGTGTGGGATGCTCTACCAGGTACATTTCAGTCCTAGCCATACAAAGGGCACTAAGCATAGAGTGTGAAAACTGAGTTTCCTTGAGAGCTGCTTGGAAGCCTGATGGTGTGTGACGTTAGTGAGCCAAATGGAGTTGTTCTCCCACAAGAACCACTCGGCTGATCCTTCTTCAATATGCCCTTCACCAACATGCAGTGTTTCCTTGATTGAATTAGCTCTCACACCAATATTTGCGTCTAGAGCCTTTGCATTGAGGGCCATCTGAAAACGGCTGTGGCGCTGAAGTTGCCTGTGAATGTGGAGTTGGTGGCATGTGAAACCCGCATGTGGAGCATTCGTTTGTGTGGGATGCTCTACCAGGTTCATTCCTAGATAATGCATTCAAAGGGCACTAAACATAGAGTGTGAAAACTGAGTTTCCTTGAGAGCTGCTTGGAAGCCTGATGGTGTGTGAAGTTAGTGAGCCAAATGGAGTTGTTCTCCCACAAGAACCACTCGGCTGATCCTTCTTCAATATGCCCTTCACCAACATGCAGTGTTTCCTTGATTGAATTAGCTCTCACACCAATATTTGCGTCTAGAGCCTTTGCATTGAGGGCTATCTGAAAACGGCTGTGGCGCTGAAGTTGCCTGTGAATGTGGAGTTGGTGGCATGTGAAACCCGCATGTGGAGCATTCGTTTGTGTGGGATGCTCTACCAGGTTCATTCCTAGATAATGCACTCAAAGGGCACTAAGCATAGAGTGTGAAAACTGAGTTTCCTTGAGAGCTGCTTGGAAGCCTGATGGTGTGTGACGTTACTGAGCCAAATGGAGTTGTTCTCCCACAAGAACCTCTCGGCTGATCCTTCTTCAATATGCCCTTCACCAACATGCAGTGTTTCCTTGATTGAATTAGCTCTCACACCAATATTTGCGTCTAGAGCCTTTGCATTGAGGGCTATCTGAAAACGGCTGTGGCGCTGAAGTTACCTGTGAATGTGGAGTTGCTGGCATGTGAAACCCGCATGTGGAGCATTCGTTTGTGTGGGATGCTGACCAAGCTTCATTTCAGTCCTAGGCACACAAAGAGCAGTAAGCATAGAGTGTGAAAACTGAGTTTCCTTGAGAGCTGCTTGGAAGCCTGATGGTGTGTGAAGTTAGTGAGCCAAATGGAGTTGTTCTCCCACAAGAACCACTCGGCTGATCCTTCTTCAATATGCCCTTCACCAGCATGCAGTGTTTCCTTGATTGAATTAGCTCTCACACCAATATTTGCGTCTAGAGCCTTTGCATTGAGGGCTATCTGAAAACGGCTGTGGCGCTGAAGTTGCCTGTGAATGTGGAGTTGGTGGCATGTGAAACCCGCATGTGGAGCATTCGTTTGTGTGGGATGCTCTACCAGGTTCATTTCAGTCCTAGCCATACAAAGGGCACTAAGCATAGAGTGTGAAAACTGAGTTTCCTTGAGAGCTGCTTGGAAGCCTGATGGTGTGTGAAGTTAGTGAGCCAAATGGAGTTGTTCTCCCACAAGAACCTCTCGGCTGATCCTTCTTCAATATGCCCTTCACCAACATGCAGTGTTTCCTTGATTGAATTAGCTCTCACACCAATATTTGCGTCTAGAGCCTTTGCATTGAGGGCTATCTGAAAAGGGCTGTGGCGCTGAAGTTGCCTGTGAATGTGGAGTTGGTGGCATGTGAAACCCGCATGTGGAGCATTCGTTTGTGTGGGATGCTCTACCACGTTCATTCCTAGATAATGCATTCAAAGGGCACTAAACATAGAGTGTGAAAACTGAGTTTCCTTGAGAGCTGCTTGGAAGCCTGATGGTGTGTGAAGTTAGTGAGCCAAATGGAGTTGTTCTCCCACAAGAACCACTCGGCTGATCCTTCTTCAATATGCCCTTCACCAACATGCAGTGTTTCCTTGATTGAATTAGCTCTCACACCAATATTTGCGTCTAGAGCCTTTGCATTGAGGGCTATCTGAAAACGGCTGTGGCGCTGAAGTTGCCTGTGAATGTGGAGTTGGTGGCATGTGAAACCCGCATGTGGAGCATTCGTTTGTGTGGGATGCTCTACCAGGTTCATTCCTAGATAATGCACTCAAAGGGCACTAAGCATAGAGTGTGAAAACTGAGTTTCCTTGAGAGCTGCTTGGAAGCCTGATGGTGTGTGACGTTACTGAGCCAAATGGAGTTGTTCTCCCACAAGAACCACTCGGCTGATCCTTCTTCAATATGCCCTTCACCAACATGTAGTGTTTCCTTGATTGAATTAGCTCTCACACCAATATTTGCGTCTAGAGCCTTTGCATTGAGGGCTATCAGAAAACGGCTGTGGCGCTGAAGTTGCCTGTGAATGTGGAGTTGGTGGCATGTGAAACCCGCATTGGAGCATTCGTTTGTGTGGGATGCTCTACTAGGTTCATTCCTAGATAATGCATTCAAAGGGCACTAAGCATAGAGTGTGAAAACTGAGTTTCCTTGAGAGCTGCTTGGAAGCCTGATGGTGTGTGAAGTTAGTGAGCCAAATGGAGTTGTTCTCCCACAAGAACCACTCGGCTGATCCTTCTTCAATATGCCCTTCACCAACATGCAGTGTTTCCTTGATTGAATTAGCTCTCACACCAATATTTGCGTCTAGAGCCTTTGCATTGAGGGCTATCTGAAAACGGCTGTGGCGCTGAAGTTACCTGTGAATGTGGAGTTGCTGGCATGTGAAACCCGCATGTGGAGCATTCGTTTGTGTGGGATGCTGACCAAGCTTCATTTCAGTCCTAGGCACACAAAGAGCAGTAAGCATAGAGTGTGAAAACTGAGTTTCCTTGAGAGCTGCTTGGAAGCCTGATGGTGTGTGAAGTTAGTGAGCCAAATGGAGTTGTTCTCCCACAAGAACCACTCGGCTGATCCTTCTTCAATATGCCCTTCACCAGCATGCCGTGTTTCCTTGATTGAATTAGCTCTCACACCAATATTTGCGTCTAGAGCCTTTGCATTGAAGGCTATCTGAAAACGGCTGTGGCGCTGAAGTTGCCTGTGAATGTGGAGTTGGTGGCATGTGAAACCCGCATGTGGAGCATTCGTTTGTGTGGGATGCTCTACCAGGTTCATTTCAGTCCTAGCCATACAAAGGGCACTAAGCATAGAGTGTGAAAACTGAGTTTCCTTGAGAGCTGCTTGGAAGCCTGATGGTGTGTGAAGTTAGTGAGCCAAATGGAGTTGTTCTCCCACAAGAACCTCTCGGCTGATCCTTCTTCAATATGCCCTTCACCAACATGCAGTGTTTCCTTGATTGAATTAGCTCTCACACCAATATTTGCGTCTAGAGCCTTTGCATTGAGGGCTATCTGAAAAGGGCTGTGGCGCTGAAGTTGCCTGTGAATGTGGAGTTGGTGGCATGTGAAACCCGCATGTGGAGCATTCGTTTGTGTGGGATGCTCTACCAGGTTCATTCCTAGATAATGCATTCAAAGGGCACTAAACATAGAGTGTGAAAACTGAGTTTCCTTGAGAGCTGCTTGGAAGCCTGATGGTGTGTGAAGTTAGTGAGCCAAATGGAGTTGTTCTCCCACAAGAACCACTCGGCTGATCCTTCTTCAATATGCCCTTCACCAACATGCAGTGTTTCCTTGATTGAATTAGCTCTCACACCAATATTTGCGTCTAGAGCCTTTGCATTGAGGGCTATCTGAAAACGGCTGTGGCGCTGAAGTTGCCTGTGAATGTGGAGTTGGTGGCATGTGAAACCCGCATGTGGAGCATTCGTTTGTGTGGGATGCTCTACCAGGTTCATTTCAGTCCTAGCCATACAAAGGGCACTAAACATAGAGTGTGAAAACTGAGTTTCCTTGAGAGCTGCTTGGAAGCCTGATGGTGTGTGAAGTTAGTGAGCCAAATGGAGTTGTTCTCCCACAAGAACCACTCGGCTGATCCTTCTTCAATATGCCCTTCACCAACATGCAGTGTTTCCTTGATTGAATTAGCTCTCACACCAATATTTGCGTCTAGAGCCTTTGCATTGAGGGCTATCTGAAAACGGCTGTGGCGCTGAAGTTGCCTGTGAATGTGGAGTTGGTGGCATGTGAAACCCGCGTGTGGAGCATTCGTTTGTGTGGGATGCTCTACCAGGTTCATTTCAGTCCTAGGCACACAAAGAGCACTAAACATAGAGTGTGAAAACTGAGTTTCCTTGAGAGCTGCTTGGAAGCCTGATGGTGTGTGAAGTTAGTGAGCCAAATGGAGTTGTTCTCCCACAAGAACCACTCGGCTGATCCTTCTTCAATATGCCCTTCACCAACATGCAGTGTTTCCTTGATTGAATTAGCTCTCACACCAATATTTGCGTCTAGAGCCTTTGCATTGAGGGCTATCTGAAAACGGCTGTGGCGCTGAAGTTGCCTGTGAATGTGGAGTTGGTGGCATGTGAAACCCGCATGTGGAGCATTCGTTTGTGTGGGATGCTCTACCAGGTTCATTCCTAGATAATTCACTCAAAGGGCACTAAGCATAGAGTGTGAAAACTGAGTTTCCTTGAGAGCTGCTTGGAAGCCTGATGGTGTGTGAAGTTAGTGAGCCAAATGGAGTTGTTCTCCCACAAGAACCACTCGGCTGATCCTTCTTCAATATGCCCTTCACCAACATGCAGTGTTTCCTTGATTGAATTAGCTCTCACACCAATATTTGCGTCTAGAGCCTTTGCATTGAGGGCTATCTGAAAACGGCTGTGGCGCTGAAGTTGCCTGTGAATGTGGAGTTGGTGGCATGTGAAACCCGCATGTGGAGCATTCGTTTGTGTGGGATGCTCTACCAGGTTCATTTCAGTCGTAGCCATACAAAGGGCACTAAGCATAGAGTGTGAAAACTGAGTTTCCTTGAGAGCTGCTTGGAAGCCTGATGGTGTGTGAAGTTAGTGAGCCAAATGGAGTTGTTCTCCCACAAGAACCACTCGGCTGATCCTTCTTCAATATGCCCTTCACCAACATGCAGTGTTTCCTTGATTGAATTAGCTCTCACACCAATATTTGCGTCTAGAGCCTTTGCATTGAGGGCTATCTGAAAACGGCTGTGGCGCTGAAGTTGCCTGTGAATGTGGAGTTGGTGGCATGTGAAACCCGCATGTGGAGCATTCGTTTGTGTGGGATGCTCTACCAGGTTCATTCCTAGAAAATGCACTCAAAGGGCACTAAGCATAGAGTGTAAAAACTGAGTTTCCTTGAGAGCTGTTTGGAAGCCTGATGGTGTGTGAACTTAGTGAGCCAAATGGAGTTGTTCTCCCACAAGAACCACTCGGCTGATCCTTCTTCAATATGCCCTTCACCAACATGCAGTGTTTCCTTGATTGAATTAGCTCTCACACCAATATTTGCGTCTAGAGCCTTTGCATTGAGGGCTATCTGAAAAGGGCTGTGGCGCTGAAGTTGCCTGTGAATGTGGAGTTGGTGGCATGTGAAACCCGCATGTGGAGCATTCGTTTCTGTGGGATGCTCTACCAGGTTCATTCCTAGATAATGCACTCAAAGGGCACTAAGCATAGAGTGTGAAAACTGAGTTTCCTTGAGAGCTGCTTGGAAGCCTGATGGTGTGTGAAGTTAGTGAGCCAAATGGAGTTGTTCTCCCACAAGAACCACTCGGCTGATCCTTCTTCAATATGCCCTTCACCAACATGCAGTGTTTCCTTGATTGAATTAGCTCTCACACCAATATTTGCGTCTAGAGCCTTTGCATTGAGGGCTATCTGAAAACGGCTGTGGCGCTGAAGTTGCCTGTGAATGTGGAGTTGGTGGCATGTGAAACCCGCATGTGGAGCATTCGTTTGTGTGGGATGCTCTACTAGGTTCATTCCTAGATAATGCACTCAAAGGGCACTAAGCATAGAGTGTGAAAACTGAGTTTCCTTGAGAGCTGCTTGGAAGCCTGATGGTGTGTGAAGTTAGTGAGCCAAATGGAGTTGTTCTCCCACAAGAACCACTCGGCTGATCCTTCTTCAATATGCCCTTCACCAACATGCAGTGTTTCCTTGATTGAATTAGCTCTCACACCAATATTTGCGTCTAGAGCCTTTGCATTGAGGGCTATCTGAAAACGGCTGTGGCGCTGAAGTTGCCTGTGAATGTGGAGTTGGTGGCATGTGAAACCCGCATGTGGAGCATTCGTTTGTGTGGGATGCTCTACCAGGTACATTTCAGTCCTAGCCATACAAAGGGCACTAAGCATAGAGTGTGAAAACTGAGTTTCCTTGAGAGCTGCTTGGAAGCCTGATGGTGTGTGACGTTAGTGAGCCAAATGGAGTTGTTCTCCCACAAGAACCACTCGGCTGATCCTTCTTCAATATGCCCTTCACCAACATGCAGTGTTTCCTTGATTGAATTAGCTCTCACACCAATATTTGCGTCTAGAGCCTTTGCATTGAGGGCCATCTGAAAACGGCTGTGGCGCTGAAGTTGCCTGTGAATGTGGAGTTGGTGGCATGTGAAACCCGCATGTGGAGCATTCGTTTGTGTGGGATGCTCTACCAGGTTCATTTCAGTCCTAGGCACTCAAAGGGCACTAAGCATAGAGTGTGAAAACTGAGTTTCCTTGAGAGCTGCTTGGAAGCCTGATGGTGTGTGAAGTTAGTGAGCCAAATGGAGTTGTTCTCCCACAAGAACCACTCGGCTGATCCTTCTTCAATATGCCCTTCACCAACATGCAGTGTTTCCTTGATTGAATTAGCTCTCACACCAATATTTGCGTCTAGAGCCTTTGCATTGAGGGCTATCTGAAAACGGCTGTGGCGCTGAAGTTGCCTGTGAATGTGGAGTTGGTGGCATGTGAAACCCGCATGTGGAGCATTCGTTTGTGTGGGATGCTCTACCAGGTTCATTTCAGTGCTAGCCATACAAAGGGCACTAAGCATAGAGTGTGAAAACTGAGTTTCCTTGAGAGCTGCTTGGAAGCCTGATGGTGTGTGAAGTTAGTGAGCCAAATGGAGTTGTTCTCCCACAAGAACCACTCGGCTGATCCTTCTTCAATATGCCCTTCACCAACATGCAGTGTTTCCTTGATTGAATTAGCTCTCACACCAATATTTGCGTCTAGAGCCTTTGCATTGAGGGCTATCTGAAAACGGCTGTGGCGCTGAAGTTGCCTGTGAATGTGGAGTTGGTGGCATGTGAAACCGGCATGTGGAGCATTCGTTTGTGTGGGATGCTCTACCAGGTTCACTTCAGTCCTAGCCATACAAAGGGCACTAAGCATAGAGTGTGAAAACTGAGTTCCTTGAGAGCTGCTTGGAAGCCTGATGGTGTGTGAAGTTAGTGAGCCAAATGGAGTTGTTCTCCCACAAGAACCACTCGGCTGATCCTTCTTCAATATGCCCTTCACCAACATGCAGTGTTTCCTTGATTGAATTAGCTCTCACACCAATATTTGCGTCTAGAGCCTTTGCATTGAGGGCTATCTGAAAACGGCTGTGGCGCTGAAGTTGCCTGTGAATGTGGAGTTGGTGGCATGTGAAACCCGCATGTGGAGCATTCGTTTGTGTGGGATGCTCTACCAGGTTCATTCCTAGATAATGCACTCAAAGGGCACTAAGCATAGAGTGTGAAAACTGAGATTCCTTGAGAGCTGCTTGGAAGCCTGATGGTGTGTGACGTTAGTGAGCCAAATGGAGTTGTTCTCCCACAAGAACCACTCGGCTGATCCTTCTTCAATATGCCCTTCACCAACATGCAGTGTTTCCTTGATTGAATTAGCTCTCACACCAATATTTGCGTCTAGAGCCTTTGCATTGAGGGCTATCTGAAAACGGCTGTGGCGCTGAAGTTGCCTGTGAATGTGGAGTTGGTGGCATGTGAAACCCGCATGTGGAGCATTCGTTTGTGTGGGATGCTCTACCAGGTTCATTCCTAGATAATGCACTCAAAGGGCACTAAGCATAGAGTGTGAAAACTGAGTTTCCTTGAGAGCTGCTTGGAAGCCTGATGGTGTGTGAAGTTAGTGAGCCAAATGGAGTTGTTCTCCCACAAGAACCACTCGGCTGATCCTTCTTCAATATGCCCTTCACCAACATGCAGTGTTTCCTTGATTGAATTAGCTCTCACACCAATATTTGCGTCTAGAGCCTTTGCATTGAGGGCTATCTGAAAACGGCTGTGGCGCTGAAGTTGCCTGTGAATGTGGAGTTGGTGGCATGTGAAACCCGCATGTGGAGCATTCGTTTGTGTGGGATGCTGACCAAGCTTCATTTCAGTCCTAGGCACTCAAAGGGCACTAAGCATAGAGTGTGAAAACTGAGTTTCCTTGAGAGCTGCTTGGAAGCCTGATGGTGTGTGAAGTTAGTGAGCCAAATGGAGTTGTTCTCCCACAAGAACCACTCGGCTGATCCTTCTTCAATATGCCTTTCACCAACATATGCAGTGTTTCCTTGATTGAATTAGCTCTCACACCAATATTTGCGTCTAGAGCCTTTGCATTGAGGGCTATCTGAAAACGGCTGTGGCGCTGAAGTTGCCTGTGAATGTGGAGTTGGTGGCATGTGAAACCGGCATGTGGAGCATTCGTTTGTGTGGGATGCTCTACCAGGTTCACTTCAGTCCTAGCCATACAAAGGGCACTAAGCATAGAGTGTGAAAACTGAGTTTCCTTGAGAGCTGCTTGGAAGCCTGATGGTGTGTGAAGTTAGTGAGCCAAATGGAGTTGTTCTCCCACAAGAACCACTCGGCTGATCCTTCTTCAATATGCCCTTCACCAACATGCAGTGTTTCCTTGATTGAATTAGCTCTCACACCAATATTTGCGTCTAGAGCCTTTGCATTGAGGGCTATCTGAAAACGGCTGTGGCGCTGAAGTTGCCTGTGAATGTGGAGTTGGTGGCATGTGAAACCCGCATGTGGAGCATTCGTTTGTGTGGGATGCTCTACCAGGTTCATTCCTAGATAATGCACTCAAAGGGCACTAAGCATAGAGTGTGAAAACTGAGATTCCTTGAGAGCTGCTTGGAAGCCTGATGGTGTGTGACGTTAGTGAGCCAAATGGAGTTGTTCTCCCACAAGAACCACTCGGCTGATCCTTCTTCAATATGCCCTTCACCAACATGCAGTGTTTCCTTGATTGAATTAGCTCTCACACCAATATTTGCGTCTAGAGCCTTTGCATTGAGGGCTATCTGAAAACGGCTGTGGCGCTGAAGTTGCCTGTGAATGTGGAGTTGGTGGCATGTGAAACCCGCATGTGGAGCATTCGTTTGTGTGGGATGCTCTACCAGGTTCATTCCTAGATAATGCACTCAAAGGGCACTAAGCATAGAGTGTGAAAACTGAGTTTCCTTGAGAGCTGCTTGGAAGCCTGATGGTGTGTGAAGTTAGTGAGCCAAATGGAGTTGTTCTCCCACAAGAACCACTCGGCTGATCCTTCTTCAATATGCCCTTCACCAACATGCAGTGTTTCCTTGATTGAATTAGCTCTCACACCAATATTTGCGTCTAGAGCCTTTGCATTGAGGGCTATCTGAAAACGGCTGTGGCGCTGAAGTTGCCTGTGAATGTGGAGTTGGTGGCATGTGAAACCCGCATGTGGAGCATTCGTTTGTGTGGGATGCTGACCAAGCTTCATTTCAGTCCTAGGCACTCAAAGGGCACTAAGCATAGAGTGTGAAACTGAGTTTCCTTGAGAGCTGCTTGGAAGCCTGATGGTGTGTGAAGTTAGTGAGCCAATGGAGTTGTTCTCCCACAAGAACCACTCGGCTGATCCTTCTTCAATATGCCCTTCACCAACATGCAGTGTTTCCTTGATTGAATTAGCTCTCACACCAATATTTGCGTCTAGAGCCTTTGCATTGAGGGCTATCTGAAAACGGCTGTGGCGCTGAAGTTGCCTGTGAATGTGGAGTTGGTGGCATGTGAAACCCGCATGTGGAGCATTCGTTTGTGTGGGATGCTCTACTAGGTTCATTCCTAGATAATGCACTCAAAGGGCACTAAGCATAGAGTGTGAAAACTGAGTTTCCTTGAGAGCTGCTTGGAAGCCTGATGGTGTGTGAAGTTAGTGAGCCAAATGGAGTTGTTCTCCCACAAGAACCACTCGGCTGATCCTTCTTCAATATGCCCTTCACCAACATGCAGTGTTTCCTTGATTGAATTAGCTCTCACACCAATATTTGCGTCTAGAGCCTTTGCATTGAGGGCTATCTGAAAACGGCTGTGGCGCTGAAGTTGCCTGTGAATGTGGAGTTGGTGGCATGTGAAACCCGCATGTGGAGCATTCGTTTGTGTGGGATGCTCTACCAGGTACATTTCAGTCCTAGCCATACAAAGGGCACTAAGCATAGAGTGTGAAAACTGAGTTTCCTTGAGAGCTGCTTGGAAGCCTGATGGTGTGTGACGTTAGTGAGCCAAATGGAGTTGTTCTCCCACAAGAACCACTCGGCTGATCCTTCTTCAATATGCCCTTCACCAACATGCAGTGTTTCCTTGATTGAATTAGCTCTCACACCAATATTTGCGTCTAGAGCCTTTGCATTGAGGGCCATCTGAAAACGGCTGTGGCGCTGAAGTTGCCTGTGAATGTGGAGTTGGTGGCATGTGAAACCCGCATGTGGAGCATTCGTTTGTGTGGGATGCTCTACCAGGTTCATTTCAGTCCTAGGCACTCAAAGGGCACTAAGCATAGAGTGTGAAAACTGAGTTTCCTTGAGAGCTGCTTGGAAGCCTGATGGTGTGTGAAGTTAGTGAGCCAAATGGAGTTGTTCTCCCACAAGAACCACTCGGCTGATCCTTCTTCAATATGCCCTTCACCAACATGCAGTGTTTCCTTGATTGAATTAGCTCTCACACCAATATTTGCGTCTAGAGCCTTTGCATTGAGGGCTATCTGAAAACGGCTGTGGCGCTGAAGTTGCCTGTGAATGTGGAGTTGGTGGCATGTGAAACCCGCATGTGGAGCATTCGTTTGTGTGGGATGCTCTACCAGGTTCATTTCAGTGCTAGCCATACAAAGGGCACTAAGCATAGAGTGTGAAAACTGAGTTTCCTTGAGAGCTGCTTGGAAGCCTGATGGTGTGTGAAGTTAGTGAGCCAAATGGAGTTGTTCTCCCACAAGAACCACTCGGCTGATCCTTCTTCAATATGCCCTTCACCAACATGCAGTGTTTCCTTGATTGAATTAGCTCTCACACCAATATTTGCGTCTAGAGCCTTTGCATTGAGGGCTATCTGAAAACGGCTGTGGCGCTGAAGTTGCCTGTGAATGTGGAGTTGGTGGCATGTGAAACCGGCATGTGGAGCATTCGTTTGTGTGGGATGCTCTACCAGGTTCACTTCAGTCCTAGCCATACAAAGGGCACTAAGCATAGAGTGTGAAAACTGAGTTTCCTTGAGAGCTGCTTGGAAGCCTGATGGTGTGTGAAGTTAGTGAGCCAAATGGAGTTGTTCTCCCACAAGAACCACTCGGCTGATCCTTCTTCAATATGCCCTTCACCAACATGCAGTGTTTCCTTGATTGAATTAGCTCTCACACCAATATTTGCGTCTAGAGCCTTTGCATTGAGGGCTATCTGAAAACGGCTGTGGCGCTGAAGTTGCCTGTGAATGTGGAGTTGGTGGCATGTGAAACCCGCATGTGGAGCATTCGTTTGTGTGGGATGCTCTACCAGGTTCATTCCTAGATAATGCACTCAAAGGGCACTAAGCATAGAGTGTGAAAACTGAGATTCCTTGAGAGCTGCTTGGAAGCCTGATGGTGTGTGACGTTAGTGAGCCAAATGGAGTTGTTCTCCCACAAGAACCACTCGGCTGATCCTTCTTCAATATGCCCTTCACCAACATGCAGTGTTTCCTTGATTGAATTAGCTCTCACACCAATATTTGCGTCTAGAGCCTTTGCATTGAGGGCTATCTGAAAACGGCTGTGGCGCTGAAGTTGCCTGTGAATGTGGAGTTGGTGGCATGTGAAACCCGCATGTGGAGCATTCGTTTGTGTGGGATGCTCTACCAGGTTCATTCCTAGATAATGCACTCAAAGGGCACTAAGCATAGAGTGTGAAAACTGAGTTTCCTTGAGAGCTGCTTGGAAGCCTGATGGTGTGTGAAGTTAGTGAGCCAAATGGAGTTGTTCTCCCACAAGAACCACTCGGCTGATCCTTCTTCAATATGCCCTTCACCAACATGCAGTGTTTCCTTGATTGAATTAGCTCTCACACCAATATTTGCGTCTAGAGCCTTTGCATTGAGGGCTATCTGAAAACGGCTGTGGCGCTGAAGTTGCCTGTGAATGTGGAGTTGGTGGCATGTGAAACCCGCATGTGGAGCATTCGTTTGTGTGGGATGCTGACCAAGCTTCATTTCAGTCCTAGGCACTCAAAGGGCACTAAGCATAGAGTGTGAAAACTGAGTTTCCTTGAGAGCTGCTTGGAAGCCTGATGGTGTGTGAAGTTAGTGAGCCAAATGGAGTTGTTCTCCCACAAGAACCACTCGGCTGATCCTTCTTCAATATGCCTTTCACCAACATGCAGTGTTTCCTTGATTGAATTAGCTCTCACACCAATATTTGCGTCTAGAGCCTTTGCATTGAGGGCTATCTGAAAACGGCTGTGGCGCTGAAGTTGCCTGTGAATGTGGAGTTGGTGGCATGTGAAACCGGCATGTGGAGCATTCGTTTGTGTGGGATGCTCTACCAGGTTCACTTCAGTCCTAGCCATACAAAGGGCACTAAGCATAGAGTGTGAAAACTGAGTTTCCTTGAGAGCTGCTTGGAAGCCTGATGGTGTGTGAAGTTAGTGAGCCAAATGGAGTTGTTCTCCCACAAGAACCACTCGGCTGATCCTTCTTCAATATGCCCTTCACCAACATGCAGTGTTTCCTTGATTGAATTAGCTCTCACACCAATATTTGCGTCTAGAGCCTTTGCATTGAGGGCTATCTGAAAACGGCTGTGGCGCTGAAGTTGCCTGTGAATGTGGAGTTGGTGGCATGTGAAACCCGCATGTGGAGCATTCGTTTGTGTGGGATGCTCTACCAGGTTCATTCCTAGATAATGCACTCAAAGGGCACTAAGCATAGAGTGTGAAAACTGAGATTCCTTGAGAGCTGCTTGGAAGCCTGATGGTGTGTGACGTTAGTGAGCCAAATGGAGTTGTTCTCCCACAAGAACCACTCGGCTGATCCTTCTTCAATATGCCCTTCACCAACATGCAGTGTTTCCTTGATTGAATTAGCTCTCACACCAATATTTGCGTCTAGAGCCTTTGCATTGAGGGCTATCTGAAAACGGCTGTGGCGCTGAAGTTGCCTGTGAATGTGGAGTTGGTGGCATGTGAAACCCGCATGTGGAGCATTCGTTTGTGTGGGATGCTCTACCAGGTTCATTCCTAGATAATGCACTCAAAGGGCACTAAGCATAGAGTGTGAAAACTGAGTTTCCTTGAGAGCTGCTTGGAAGCCTGATGGTGTGTGAAGTTAGTGAGCCAAATGGAGTTGTTCTCCCACAAGAACCACTCGGCTGATCCTTCTTCAATATGCCCTTCACCAACATGCAGTGTTTCCTTGATTGAATTAGCTCTCACACCAATATTTGCGTCTAGAGCCTTTGCATTGAGGGCTATCTGAAAACGGCTGTGGCGCTGAAGTTGCCTGTGAATGTGGAGTTGGTGGCATGTGAAACCCGCATGTGGAGCATTCGTTTGTGTGGGATGCTGACCAAGCTTCATTTCAGTCCTAGGCACTCAAAGGGCACTAAGCATAGAGTGTGAAAACTGAGTTTCCTTGAGAGCTGCTTGGAAGCCTGATGGTGTGTGAAGTTAGTGAGCCAAATGGAGTTGTTCTCCCACAAGAACCACTCGGCTGATCCTTCTTCAATATGCCCTTCACCAACATGCAGTGTTTCCTTGATTGAATTAGCTCTCACACCAATATTTGCGTCTAGAGCCTTTGCATTGAGGGCTATCTGAAAACGGCTGTGGCGCTGAAGTTGCCTGTGAATGTGGAGTTGGTGGCATGTGAAACCCGCATGTGGAGCATTCGTTTGTGTGGGATGCTCTACCAGGTTCATTCCTAGATAATGCACTCAAAGGGCACTAAGCATAGAGTGTGAAAACTGAGTTTCCTTGAGAGCTGCTTGGAAGCCTGATGGTGTGTGACGTTAGTGAGCCAAATGGAGTTGTTCTCCCACAAGAACCACTCGGCTGATCCTTCTTCAATATGCCCTTCACCAACATGCAGTGTTTCCTTGATTGAATTAGCTCTCACACCAATATTTGCGTCTAGAGCCTTTGCATTGAGGGCTATCTGAAAACGGCTGTGGCGCTGAAGTTGCCTGTGAATGTGGAGTTGGTGGCATGTGAAACCCGCATGTGGAGCATTCGTTTGTGTGGGATGCTCTACCAGGTTCATTCCTAGATAATGCACTCAAAGGGCACTAAGCATAGAGTGTGAAAACTGAGTTTCCTTGAGAGCTGCTTGGAAGCCTGATGGTGTGTGAAGTTAGTGAGCCAAATGGAGTTGTTCTCCCACAAGAACCACTCGGCTGATCCTTCTTCAATATGCCCTTCACCAACATGCAGTGTTTCCTTGATTGAATTAGCTCTCACACCAATATTTGCGTCTAGAGCCTTTGCATTGAGGGCTATCTGAAAACGGCTGTGGCGCTGAAGTTGCCTGTGAATGTGGAGTTGGTGGCATGTGAAACCCGCATGTGGAGCATTCGTTTGTGTGGGATGCTGACCAAGCTTCATTTCAGTCCTAGGCACTCAAAGGGCACTAAGCATAGAGTGTGAAAACTGAGTTTCCTTGAGAGCTGCTTGGAAGCCTGATGGTGTGTGAAGTTAGTGAGCCAAATGGAGTTGTTCTCCCACAAGAACCACTCGGCTGATCCTTCTTCAATATGCCTTTCACCAACATGCAGTGTTTCCTTGATTGAATTAGCTCTCACACCAATATTTGCGTCTAGAGCCTTTGCATTGAGGGCTATCTGAAAACGGCTGTGGCGCTGAAGTTGCCTGTGAATGTGGAGTTGGTGGCATGTGAAACCGGCATGTGGAGCATTCGTTTGTGTGGGATGCTCTACCAGGTTCACTTCAGTCCTAGCCATACAAAGGGCACTAAGCATAGAGTGTGAAAACTGAGTTTCCTTGAGAGCTGCTTGGAAGCCTGATGGTGTGTGAAGTTAGTGAGCCAAATGGAGTTGTTCTCCCACAAGAACCACT
Organism: Ochotona princeps; assembly: GCF_030435755.1. Taxonomy (NCBI): domain Eukaryota; kingdom Metazoa; phylum Chordata; class Mammalia; order Lagomorpha; family Ochotonidae; genus Ochotona; species Ochotona princeps. The sequence continues at coordinate 27,633 of NW_026696399.1, read as the reverse complement.
CGGCTGATCCTTCTTCAATATGCCCTTCACCAACATGCAGTGTTTCCTTGATTGAATTAGCTCTCACACCAATATTTGCGTCTAGAGCCTTTGCATTGAGGGCTATCTGAAAACGGCTGTGGCGCTGAAGTTGCCTGTGAATGTGGAGTTGGTGGCATGTGAAACCCGCATGTGGAGCATTCGTTTGTGTGGGATGCTCTACCAGGTTCATTCCTAGATAATGCACTCAAAGGGCACTAAGCATAGAGTGTGAAAACTGAGTTTCCTTGAGAGCTGCTTGGAAGCCTGATGGTGTGTGACGTTAGTGAGCCAAATGGAGTTGTTCTCCCACAAGAACCACTCGGCTGATCCTTCTTCAATATGCCCTTCACCAACATGCAGTGTTTCCTTGATTGAATTAGCTCTCACACCAATATTTGCGTCTAGAGCCTTTGCATTGAGGGCTATCTGAAAACGGCTGTGGCGCTGAAGTTGCCTGTGAATGTGGAGTTGGTGGCATGTGAAACCCGCATGTGGAGCATTCGTTTGTGTGGGATGCTCTACCAGGTTCATTCCTAGATAATGCACTCAAAGGGCACTAAGCATAGAGTGTGAAAACTGAGTTTCCTTGAGAGCTGCTTGGAAGCCTGATGGTGTGTGAAGTTAGTGAGCCAAATGGAGTTGTTCTCCCACAAGAACCACTCGGCTGATCCTTCTTCAATATGCCCTTCACCAACATGCAGTGTTTCCTTGATTGAATTAGCTCTCACACCAATATTTGCGTCTAGAGCCTTTGCATTGAGGGCTATCTGAAAACGGCTGTGGCGCTGAAGTTGCCTGTGAATGTGGAGTTGGTGGCATGTGAAACCCGCATGTGGAGCATTCGTTTGTGTGGGATGCTGACCAAGCTTCATTTCAGTCCTAGGCACTCAAAGGGCACTAAGCATAGAGTGTGAAAACTGAGTTTCCTTGAGAGCTGCTTGGAAGCCTGATGGTGTGTGAAGTTAGTGAGCCAAATGGAGTTGTTCTCCCACAAGAACCACTCGGCTGATCCTTCTTCAATATGCCTTTCACCAACATGCAGTGTTTCCTTGATTGAATTAGCTCTCACACCAATATTTGCGTCTAGAGCCTTTGCATTGAGGGCTATCTGAAAACGGCTGTGGCGCTGAAGTTGCCTGTGAATGTGGAGTTGGTGGCATGTGAAACCCGCATGTGGAGCATTCGTTTGTGTGGGATGCTCTACCAGGTTCATTCCTAGATAATGCACTCAAAGGGCACAAAGCATAGAGTGTGAAAACTGAGTTTCCTTGAGAGCTGCTTGGAAGCCTGATGGTGTGTGAAGTTAGTGAGCCAAATGGAGTTGTTCTCCCACAAGAACCACTCGGCTGATCCTTCTTCAATATGCCCTTCACCAACATGCAGTGTTTCCTTGATTGAATTAGCTCTCACACCAATATTTGCGTCTAGAGCCTTTGCATTGAGGGCTATCTGAAAACGGCTGTGGCGCTGAAGTTGCCTGTGAATGTGGAGTTGGTGGCATGTGAAACCCGCATGTGGAGCATTCGTTTGTGTGGGATGCTGACTAAGCTTCATTTCAGTCCTAGCACACAACGAGCAGTAAGCATAGAGTGTAAAAACTGAGTTTCCTTGAGAGCTGCTTGGAAGCCTGATGGTGTGTGAAGTTAGTGAGCCAAATGCAGTTGTTCTCCCACAAGAACCACTCGGCTGATCCTTCTTCAATATGCCCTTCACCAACATGCAGTGTTTCCTTGATTGAATTAGCTCTCACACCAATATTTGCGTCTAGAGCCTTTGCATTGAGGGCTATCTGAAAACGGCTGTGGCGCTGAAGTTGCCTGTGAATGTGGAGTTGGTGGCATGTGAAACCCGCATGTGGAGCATTCGTTTGTGTGGGATGCTGACCAAGCTTCATTTCAGTCCTAGGCACACAAAGAGCACTAAGCATAGAGTGTGAAAACTGAGTTTCCTTGAGAGCTGCTTGGAAGCCTGATGGTGTGTGAAGTTAGTGAGCCAAATGGAGTTGTTCTCCCACAAGAACCACTCGGCTGATCCTTCTTCAATATGCCCTTCACCAACATGCAGTGTTTCCTTGATTGAATTAGCTCTCACACCAATATTTGCGTCTAGAGCCTTTGCATTGAGGGCTATCTGAAAACGGCTGTGGCGCTGAAGTTGCCTGTGAATGTGGAGTTGGTGGCATGTGAAACCCGCATGTGGAGCATTCGTTTGTGTGGGATGCTCTACCAGGTTCATTCCAAGATAATGCACTCAAAGGGCACTAAGCATAGAGTGTGAAAACTGAGTTTCCTTGAGAGCTGCTTGGAAGCCTGATGGTGTGTGACGTTAGTGAGCCAAATGGAGTTGTTCTCCCACAAGAACCACTCGGCTGATCCTTCTTCAATATGCCCTTCACCAACATGCAGTGTTTCCTTGATTGAATTAGCTCTCACACCAATATTTGCGTCTAGAGCCTTTGCATTGAGGGCTATCTGAAAACGGCTGTGGCGCTGAAGTTGCCTGTGAATGTGGAGTTGGTGGCATGTGAAACCCGCATGTGGAGCATTCGTTTGTGTGCGATGCTCTACCAGGTTCATTTCAGTCCTAGCCATATAAAGGGCACTAAGCATAGAGTGTGAAAACTGAGTTTCCTTGAGAGCTGCTTGGAAGCCTGATGGTGTGTGAAGTTAGTGAGCCAAGTGGAGTTGTTCTCCCACAAGAACCACTCGGCTGATCCTTCTTCAATATGCCCTTCACCAACATGCAGTGTTTCCTTGATTGAATTAGCTCTCACACCAATATTTGCGTCTAGAGCCTTTGCATTGAGGGCTATCTGAAAACGGCTGTGGCGCTGAAGTTGCCTGTGAATGTGGAGTTGGTGGCATGTGAAACCCGCATGTGGAGCATTCGTTTGTGTGGGATGCTGACCAAGCTTCATTTCAGTCCTAGGCATACAAAGAGCACTAAGCATAGATTGTGAAAACTGAGTTTCCTTGAGAGCTGCTTGGAAGCCTGATGGTGTGTGAAGTTAGTGAGCCAAATGGAGTGGTTCTCCTACAAGAACCACTCGGCTGATTCTTCATCAATATGCCCTTCACCAACATGCAGTGTTTCCTTGATTGAATTAGCTCTCACACCAATATTTGCGTCTAGAGCCTTTGCATTGAGGGCTATCTGAAAACGGCTGTGGCGCTGAAGTTGCCTGTGAATGTGGAGTTGGTGGCATGTGAAACCCGCATGTGGAGCATTCGTTTGTGTGGGATGCTCTACCAGGTTCATTCCTAGATAATGCACTCAAAGGGCACTAAGCATAGAGTGTGAAAACTGAGTTTCCTTGAGAGCTGCTTGGAAGCCTGATGGTGTGTGAAGTTAGTGAGCCAAATGGAGTTGTTCTCCCACAAGAACCACTCGGCTGATCCTTCTTCAATATGCCCTTCACCAACATGCAGTGTTTCCTTGATTGAATTAGCTCTCACACCAATATTTGCGTCTAGAGCCTTTGCATTGAGGGCTATCTGAAAACGGCTGTGGCGCTGAAGTTGCCTGTGAATGTGGAGTTGGTGGCATGTGAAACCCGCATGTGGAGCATTCATTTGTGTGGGATGCTCTACCAGGTTCATTTCAGTCCTAGCCATACAAAGGGCACTAAGCATAGAGTGTGAAAACTGAGTTTCCTTGAGAGCTGCTTGGAAGCCTGATGGTGTGTGAAGTTAGTGAGCCAAATGGAGTGGTTCTCCCACAAGAACCACTCGGCTGATTCTTCATCAATATGCCCTTCACCAACATGCAGTGTTTCCTTGATTGAATTAGCTCTCACACCAATATTTGCGTCTAGAGCCTTTGCATTGAGGGCTATCTGAAAACGGCTGTGGCGCTGAAGTTGCCTGTGAATGTGGAGTTGGTGGCATGTGAAACCCGCATGTGGAGCATTCGTTTGTGTGGGATGCTGACCAAGCTTCATTTCAGTCCTAGGCACTCAAAGGGCACTAAGCATAGAGTGTGAAAACTGAGTTTCCTTGAGAGCTGCTTGGAAGCCTGATGGTGTGTGAAGTTAGTGAGCCAAATGGAGTTGTTCTCCCACAAGAACCACTCGGCTGATCCTTCTTCAATATGCCTTTCACCAACATGCAGTGTTTCCTTGATTGAATTAGCTCTCACACCAATATTTGCGTCTAGAGCCTTTGCATTGAGGGCTATCTGAAAACGGCTGTGGCGCTGAAGTTGCCTGTGAATGTGGAGTTGGTGGCATGTGAAACCCGCATGTGGAGCATTCGTTTGTGTGGGATGCTCTACCAGGTTCATTCCTAGATAATGCACTCAAAGGGCACAAAGCATAGAGTGTGAAAACTGAGTTTCCTTGAGAGCTGCTTGGAAGCCTGATGGTGTGTGAAGTTAGTGAGCCAAATGGAGTTGTTCTCCCACAAGAACCACTCGGCTGATCCTTCTTCAATATGCCCTTCACCAACATGCAGTGTTTCCTTGATTGAATTAGCTCTCACACCAATATTTGCGTCTAGAGCCTTTGCATTGAGGGCTATCTGAAAACGGCTGTGGCGCTGAAGTTGCCTGTGAATGTGGAGTTGGTGGCATGTGAAACCCGCATGTGGAGCATTCGTTTGTGTGGGATGCTGACCAAGCTTCATTTCAGTCCTAGGCACACAACGAGCAGTAAGCATAGAGTGTAAAAACTGAGTTTCCTTGAGAGCTGCTTGGAAGCCTGATGGTGTGTGAAGTTAGTGAGCCAAATGGAGTTGTTCTCCCACAAGAACCACTCGGCTGATCCTTCTTCAATATGCCCTTCACCAACATGCAGTGTTTCCTTGATTGAATTAGCTCTCACACCAATATTTGCGTCTAGAGCCTTTGCATTGAGGGCTATCTGAAAACGGCTGTGGCGCTGAAGTTGCCTGTGAATGTGGAGTTGGTGGCATGTGAAACCCGCATGTGGAGCATTCGTTTGTGTGGGATGCTCTACTAGGTTCATTCCTAGATAATGCACTCAAAGGGCACTAAGCATAGAGTGTGAAAACTGAGTTTCCTTGAGAGCTGCTTGGAAGCCTGATGGTGTGTGAAGTTAGTGAGCCAAATGGAGTTGTTCTCCCACAAGAACCACTCGGCTGATCCTTCTTCAATATGCCCTTCACCAACATGCAGTGTTTCCTTGATTGAATTAGCTCTCACACCAATATTTGCGTCTAGAGCCTTTGCATTGAGGGCTATCTGAAAACGGCTGTGGCGCTGAAGTTGCCTGTGAATGTGGAGTTGGTGGCATGTGAAACCCGCATGTGGAGCATTCGTTTGTGTGGGATGCTCTACCAGGTTGATTCCTAGATAATGCATTCAAAGGGCACTAAGCATAGAGTGTGAAAACTGAGTTTCCTTGAGAGCTGCTTGGAAGCCTGATGGTGTGTGAAGTTAGTGAGCCAAATGGAGTTGTTCTCCCACAAGAACCACTCGGCTGATCCTTCTTCAATATGCCCTTCACCAACATGCAGTGTTTCCTTGATTGAATTAGCTCTCACACCAATATTTGCGTCTAGAGCCTTTGCATTGAGGGCTATCTGAAAACGGCTGTGGCGCTGAAGTTGCCTGTGAATGTGGAGTTGGTGGCATGTGAAAACCGCATGTGGAGCATTCGTTTGTGTGGGATGCTGACCAAGCTTCATTTCAGTCCTAGGCATACAAAGAGCACTAACCATAGATTGTGAAAACTGAGTTTCCTTGAGAGCTGCTTGGAAGCCTGATGGTGTGTGAAGTTAGTGAGCCAAATGGAGTGGTTCTCCCACAAGGACCACTCGGCTGATTCTTCATCAATATGCCCTTCACCAACATGCAGTGTTTCCTTGATTGAATTAGCTCTCACACCAATATTTGCGTCTAGAGCCTTTGCATTGAGGGCTATCTGAAAACGGCTGTGGCGCTGAAGTTGCCTGTGAATGTGGAGTTGGTGGCATGTGAAACCCGCATGTGGAGCATTCATTTGTGTGGGATGCTCTACCAGGTTCATTCCTAGATAATTCACTCAAAGGGCACTAAGCATAGAGTGTGAAAACTGAGTTTCCTTGAGAGCTGCTTGGAAGCCTGATGGTGTGTGAAGTTAGTGAGCCAAATGGAGTTGTTCTCCCACAAGAACCACTCGGCTGATCCTTCTTCAATATGCCCTTCACCAACATGCAGTGTTTCCTTGATTGAATTAGCTCTCACACCAATATTTGCGTCTAGAGCCTTTGCATTGAGGGCTATCTGAAAACGGCTGTGGCGCTGAAGTTGCCTGTGAATGTGGAGTTGGTGGCATGTGAAACCCGCATGTGGAGCATTCGTTTGTGTGGGATGCTCTACTAGGTTCATTCCTAGATAATGCACTCAAAGGGCACTAAGCATAGAGTGTGAAAACTGAGTTTCCTTGAGAGCTGCTTGGAAGCCTGATGGTGTGTGAAGTTAGTGAGCCAAATGGAGTTGTTCTCCCACAAGAACCACTCGGCTGATCCTTCTTCAATATGCCCTTCACCAACATGCAGTGTTTCCTTGATTGAATTAGCTCTCACACCAATATTTGCGTCTAGAGCCTTTGCATTGAGGGCTATCTGAAAACGGCTGTGGCGCTGAAGTTGCCTGTGAATGTGGAGTTGGTGGCATGTGAAACCCGCATGTGGAGCATTCGTTTGTGTGGGATGCTGACCAAGCTTCATTCAGTCCTAGGCACACAACGAGCAGTAAGCATAGAGTGTAAAAACTGAGTTTCCTTGAGAGCTGCTTGGAAGCCTGATGGTGTGTGAAGTTAGTGAGCCAAATGGAGTTGTTCTCCCACAAGAACCACTCGGCTGATCCTTCTTCAATATGCCCTTCACCAACATGCAGTGTTTCCTTGATTGAATTAGCTCTCACACCAATATTTGCGTCTAGAGCCTTTGCATTGAGGGCTATCTGAAAACGGCTGTGGCGCTGAAGTTGCCTGTGAATGTGGAGTTGCTGGCATGTGAAACCCGCATGTGGAGCATTCGTTTGTGTGGGATGCTGACCAAGCTTCATTTCAGTCCTAGGCACACAAAGAGCACTAAGCATAGAGTGTGAAAACTGAGTTTCCTTGAGAGCTGCTTGGAAGCCTGATGGTGTGTGAAGTTAGTGAGCCAAATGGAGTTGTTCTCCCACAAGAACCACTCGGCTGATCCTTCTTCAATATGCCCTTCACCAACATGCAGTGTTTCCTTGATTGAATTAGCTCTCACACCAATATTTGCATCTAGAGCCTTTGCATTGAGGGCTATCTGAAAACGGCTGTGGCGCTGAAGTTGCCTGTGAATGTGGAGTTGGTGGCATGTGAAACCCGCATGTGGAGCATTCGTTTGTGTGGGATGCTCTACTAGGTTCATTCCTAGATAATGCACTCAAAGGGCACTAAGCATAGAGTGTGAAAACTGAGTTTCCTTGAGAGCTGCTTGGAAGCCTGATGGTGTGTGAAGTTAGTGAGCCAAATGGAGTTGTTCTCCCACAAGAACCACTCGGCTGATCCTTCTTCAATATGCCCTTCACCAACATGCAGTGTTTCCTTGATTGAATTAGCTCTCACACCAATATTTGCGTCTAGAGCCTTTGCATTGAGGGCTATCTGAAAAGAGCTGTGGCGCTGAAGTTGCCTGTGAATGTGGAGTTGGTGGCATGTGAAACCCGCATGTGGAGCATTCGTTTGTGTGGGATGCTCTACCAGGTTGATTCCTAGATAATGCATTCAAAGGGCACTAAGCCTAGAGTGTGAAAACTGAGTTTCCTTGAGAGCTGCTTGGAAGCCTGATGGTGTGTGAAGTTAGTGAGCCAAATGGAGTTGTTCTCCCACAAGAACCACTCGGCTGATCCTTCTTCAATATGCCCTTCACCAACATGCAGTGTTTCCTTGATTGAATTAGCTCTCACACCAATATTTGCGTCTAGAGCCTTTGCATTGAGGGCTATCTGAAAACGGCTGTGGCGCTGAAGTTGCCTGTGAATGTGGAGTTGGTGGCATGTGAAACCCGCATGTGGAGCATTCGTTTGTGTGGGATGCTGACCAAGCTTCATTTCATCCTGGGCATACAAAGAGCACTAAGCATAGATTGTGAAAACTGAGTTTCCTTGAGAGCTGCTTGGAAGCCTGATGGTGTGTGAAGTTAGTGAGCCAAATGGAGTGGTTCTCCCACAAGAACCACTCGGCTGATTCTTCATCAATATGCCCTTCACCAACATGCAGTGTTTCCTTGATTGAATTAGCTCTCACACCAATATTTGCGTCTAGAGCCTTTGCATTGAGGGCTATCTGAAAACGGCTGTGGCGCTGAAGTTGCCTGTGAATGTGGAGTTGGTGGCATGTGAAACCCGCATGTGGAGCATTCGTTTGTGTGGGATGCTCTACCAGGTTCATTCCTAGATAATGCACTCAAAGGGCACTAAGCATAGAGTGTGAAAACTGAGTTTCCTTGAGAGCTGCTTGGAAGCCTGATGGTGTGTGAAGTTAGTGAGCCAAATGGAGTTGTTCTCCCACAAGAACCACTCGGCTGATCCTTCTTCAATATGCCCTTCACCAACATGCAGTGTTTCCTTGATTGAATTAGCTCTCACACCAATATTTGCGTCTAGAGCCTTTGCATTGAGGGCTATCTGAAAACGGCTGTGGCGCTGAAGTTGCCTGTGAATGTGGAGTTGGTGGCATGTGAAACCCGCATGTGGAGCATTCGTTTGTGTGGGATGCTCTACTAGGTTCATTCCTAGATAATGCACTCAAAGGGCACTAAGCATAGAGTGTGAAAACTGAGTTTCCTTGAGAGCTGCTTGGAAGCCTGATGGTGTGTGAAGTTAGTGAGCCAAATGGAGTTGTTCTCCCACAAGAACCACTCAGCTGATCCTTCTTCAATATGCCCTTCACCAACATGCAGTGTTTCCTTGATTGAATTAGCTCTCACACCAATATTTGCGTCTAGAGCCTTTGCATTGAGGGCTATCTGAAAAGGGCTGTGGCGCTGAAGTTGCCTGTGAATGTGGAGTTGGTGGCATGTGAAACCCGCATGTGGAGCATTCGTTTGTGTGGGATGCTGACCAAGCTTCATTTCAGTCCTAGGCATACAAAGAGCACTAAGCATAGAGTGTGAAAACTGAGTTTCCTTGAGAGCTGCTTGGAAGCCTGATGGTGTGTGAAGTTAGTGAGCCAAATCGAGTGGTTCTCCCACAAGAACCACTCGGCTGATTCTTCATCAATATGCCCTTCACCAACATGCAGTGTTTCCTTGATTGAATTAGCTCTCACACCAATATTTGCGTCTAGAGCCTTTGCATTGAGGGCTATCTGAAAAGGGCTGTGGCGCTGAAGTTGCCTGTGAATGTGGAGTTGGTGGCATGTGAAACCCGCATGTGGAGCATTCGTTTGTGTGGGATGCTCTACCAGGTTCATTTCAGTCCTAGCCATACAAAGGGCACTAAGCATAGGAGTGTGAAAACTGAGTTTCCTTGAGAGCTGCTTGGAAGCCTGATGGTGTGTGAAGTTAGTGAGCCAAATGGAGTTGTTCTCCCACAAGAACCACTCGGCTGATCCTTCTTCAATATGCCCTTCACCAACATGCAGTGTTTCCTTGATTGAATTAGCTCTCACACCAATATTTGCGTCTAGAGCCTTTGCATTGAGGGCTATCTGAAAACGGCTGTGGCGCTGAAGTTGCCTGTGAATGTGGAGTTGGTGGCATGTGAAACCCGCGTGTGGAGCATTCGTTTGTGTGGGATGCTCTACCAGGTTCATTTCAGTCCTAGGCACACAAAGAGCACTAAGCATAGAGTGTGAAAACTGAGTTTCCTTGAGAGCTGCTTGGAAGCCTGATGGTGTGTGAAGTTAGTGAGCCAAATGGAGTTGTTCTCCCACAAGAACCACTCGGCTGATCCTTCTTCAATATGCCCTTCACCAACATGCAGTGTTTCCTTGATTGAATTAGCTCTCACACCAATATTTGCGTCTAGAGCCTTTGCATTGAGGGCTATCTGAAAACGGCTGTGGCGCTGAAGTTGCCTGTGAATGTGGAGTTGGTGGCATGTGAAACCCACATGTGGAGCATTCGTTTGTGTGGGATGCTCTACCAGGTTCATTCCTAGATAATGCACTCAAAGGGCACTAAGCATGGAGTGTGAAAACTGAGTTTCCTTGAGAGCTGCTTGGAAGCCTGATGGTGTGTGAAGTTAGTGAGCCAAATGGAGTTGTTCTCCCACAAGAACCACTCGGCTGATCCTTCTTCAATATGCCCTTCACCAACATGCAGTGTTTCCTTGATTGAATTAGCTCTCACACCAATATTTGCGTCTAGAGCCTTTGCATTGAGGGCTATCTGAAAACGGCTGTGGCGCTGAAGTTGCCTGTGAATGTGGAGTTGGTGGCATGTGAAACCCGCATGTGGAGCATTCGTTTCTGTGGGATGCTCTAGCAGGTTCATTTCAGTCGTAGCCATACAAAGGGCACTAAGCATAGAGTGTGAAAACTGAGTTTCCTTGAGAGCTGCTTGGAAGCCTGATGGTGTGTGAAGTTAGTGAGCCAAATGGAGTTGTTCTCCCACAAGAACCACTCGGCTGATCCTTCTTCAATATGCCCTTCACCAACATGCAGTGTTTCCTTGATTGAATTAGCTCTCACACCAATATTTGCGTCTAGAGCCTTTGCATTGAGGGCTATCTGAAAACGGCTGTGGCGCTGAAGTTGCCTGTGAATGTGGAGTTGGTGGCATGTGAAACCCGCATGTGGAGCATTCGTTTGTGTGGGATGCTCTACCAGGTTCATTCCTAGAAAATGCACTCAAAGGGCACTAAGCATAGAGTGTGAAAACTGAGTTTCCTTGAGAGCTGTTTGGAAGCCTGATGGTGTGTGAAGTTAGTGAGCCAAATGGAGTTGTTCTCCCACAAGAACCACTCGGCTGATCCTTCTTCAATATGCCCTTCACCAACATGCAGTGTTTCCTTGATTGAATTAGCTCTCACACCAATATTTGCGTCTAGAGCCTTTGCATTGAGGGCTATCTGAAAACGGCTGTGGCGCTGAAGTTGCCTGTGAATGTGGAGTTGGTGGCATGTGAAACCCGCATGTGCAGCATTCGTTTGTGTGGGATGCTCTACCAGGTTCATTTCAGTCCTAGCCATACAAAGGGCACTAAGCATAGAGTGTGAAAACTGAGTTTCCTTGAGAGCTGCTTGGAAGCCTGATGGTGTGTGAAGTTAGTGAGCCAAATGGAGTTGTTCTCCCACAAGAACCACTCGGCTGATCCTTCTTCAATATGCCCTTCACCAACATGCAGTGTTTCCTTGATTGAATTAGCTCTCACACCAATATTTGCGTCTAGAGCCTTTGCATTGAGGGCTATCTGAAAACGGCTGTGGCGCTGAAGTTGCCTGTGAATGTGGAGTTGGTGGCATGTGAAACCCGCATGTGGAGCATTCGTTTGTGTGGGATGCTCTACCAGGTTCATTCCTAGAAAATGCACTCAAAGGGCACTAAGCATAGAGTGTGAAAACTGAGTTTCCTTCACAGCTGTTTGGAAGCCTGATGGTGTGTGAAGTTAGTGAGCCAAATGGAGTTGTTCTCCCACAAGAACCACTCGGCTGATCCTTCTTCAATATGCCCTTCACCAACATGCAGTGTTTCCTTGATTGAATTAGCTCTCACACCAATATTTGCGTCTAGAGCCTTTGCATTGAGGGCTATCTGAAAACGGCTGTGGCGCTGAAGTTGCCTGTGAATGTGGAGTTGGTGGCATGTGAAACCCGCATGTGGAGCATTCGTTTGTGTGGGATGCTCTACCAGGTTCATTTCAGTCCTAGCCATACACAGGGCACTAAGCATAGAGTGTGAAAACTGAGTTTCCTTGAGAGCTGCTTGGAAGCCTGATGGTGTGTGAAGTTAGTGAGCCAAATGGAGTTGTTCTCCCACAAGAACCACTCGGCTGATCCTTCTTCAATATGCCCTTCACCAACATGCAGTGTTTCCTTGATTGAATTAGCTCTCACACCAATATTTGCGTCTAGAGCCTTTGCATTGAGGGCTATCTGAAAACGGCTGTGGCGCTGAAGTTGCCTGTAAATGTGGAGTTGGTGGCATGTGAAACCCGCATGTGGAGCATTCGTTTGTGTGGGATGCTCTACCAGGTTCATTCCTAGATAATGCACTCAAAGGGCACTGAGCATAGAGTGTGAAAACTGAGTTTCCTTGAGAGCTGCTTGGAAGCCTGATGGTGTGTGAAGTTAGTGAGCCAAATGGAGTTGTTCTCCCACAAGAACCACTCGGCTGATCCTTCTTCAATATGCCCTTCACCAACATGCAGTGTTTCCTTGATTGAATTAGCTCTCACACCAATATTTGCGTCTAGAGCCTTTGCATTGAGGGCTATCTGAAAACGGCTGTGGCGCTGAAGTTGCCTGTGAATGTGGAGTTGGTGGCATGTGAAACCCGCATGTGGAGCATTCGTTTGTGTGGGATGCTCTACCAGGTTCATTCCTAGATAATGCACTCAAAGGGCACTAAGCATAGAGTGTGAAAACTGAGTTTCCTTGAGAGCTGCTTGGAAGCCTGATGGTGTGTGAAGTTAGTGAGCCAAATGGAGTTGTTCTCCCACAAGAACCACTCGGCTGATCCTTCTTCAATATGCCCTTCACCAACATGCAGTGTTTCCTTGATTGAATTAGCTCTCACACCAATATTTGCGTCTAGAGCCTTTGCATTGAGGGCTATCTGAAAACGGCTGTGGCGCTGAAGTTGCCTGTGAATGTGGAGTTCGTGGCATGTGAAACCCGCATGTGGAGCATTCGTTTGTGTGGGATGCTCTACCAGGTTCATTCCTAGATAATGCATTCAAAGGGCACTAAACATAGAGTGTGAAAACTGAGTTTCCTTGAGAGCTGCTTGGAAGCCTGATGGTGTGTGAAGTTAGCGAACCAAATGGAGTTGTTCTCCCACAAGAACCACTCGTCTGATCCTTCTTCAATATGCCCTTCACCAACATGCAGTGTTTCCTTGATTGAATTAGCTCTCACACCAATATTTGCGTCTAGAGCCTTTGCATTGAGGGCTATCTGAAAACGGCTGTGGCGCTGAAGTTGCCTGTGAATGTGGAGTTGGTGGCATGTGAAACCCTATGTGGAGCATTTCGTTTGTGTGGGATGCTCTACCAGGTTCATTTCAGTCCTAGCCATACAAAGGGCACTAAGCATAGAGTGTGAAAACTGAGTTTCCTTGAGAGCTGCTTGGAAGCCTGATGGTGTGTGAAGTTAGTGAGCCAAATGGAGTTGTTCTCCCACAAGAACCACTCGGCTGATCCTTCTTCAATATGCCCTTCACCAACATGCAGTGTTTCCTTGATTGAATTAGCTCTCACACCAATATTTGCGTCTAGAGCCTTTGCATTGAGGGCTATCTGAAAACGGCTGTGGCGCTGAAGTTGCCTGTGAATGTGGAGTTCGTGGCATGTGAAACCCGCATGTGGAGCATTCGTTTGTGTGGGATGCTCTACCTGGTTCATTCCTAGATAATGCACTCAAAGGGCACTAAGCATAGAGTGTGAAAACTGAGATTCCTTGAGAGCTGCTTGGAAGCCTGATGGTGTGTGACGTTAGTGAGCCAAATGGAGTTGTTCTCCCACAAGAACCACTCGGCTGATCCTTCTTCAATATGCCCTTCACCAACATGCAGTGTTTCCTTGATTGAATTAGCTCTCACACCAATATTTGCGTCTAGAGCCTTTGCATTGAGGGCTATCTGAAAACGGCTGTGGCGCTGAAGTTGCCTGTGAATGTGGAGTTGGTGGCATGTGAAACCCGCATGTGGAGCATTCGTTTCTGTGGGATGCTCTAGCAGGTTCATTTCAGTCGTAGCCATACAAAGGGCACTAAGCATAGAGTGTGAAAACTGAGTTTCCTTGAGAGCTGCTTGGAAGCCTGATGGTGTGTGAAGTTAGTGAGCCAAATGGAGTTGTTCTCCCACAAGAACCACTCGGCTGATCCTTCTTCAATATGCCCTTCACCAACATGCAGTGTTTCCTTGATTGAATTAGCTCTCACACCAATATTTGCGTCTAGAGCCTTTGCATTGAGGGCTATCTGAAAACGGCTGTGGCGCTGAAGTTGCCTGTGAATGTGGAGTTGCTGGAATGTGAAACCCGCATGTGGAGCATTCGTTTGTGTGGGATGCTCTACCAGGTTCATTTCAGTCCTAGCCATACACAGGGCACTAAGCATAGAGTGTGAAAACTGAGTTTCCTTGAGAGCTGCTTGGAAGCCTGATGGTGTGTGAAGTTAGTGAGCCAAATGGAGTTGTTCTCCACAAGAACCACTCGGCTGATCCTTCTTCAATATGCCCTTCACCAACATGCAGTGTTTCCTTGATTGAATTAGCTCTCACACCAATATTTGCGTCTAGAGCCTTTGCATTGAGGGCTATCTGAAACGGCTGTGGCGCTGAAGTTGCCTGTAAATGTGGAGTTGGTGGCATGTGAAACCCGCATGTGGAGCATTCGTTTGTGTGGGATGCTCTACCAGGTTCATTCCTAGATAATGCACTCAAAGGGCACTAAGCATAGAGTGTGAAAACTGAGTTTCCTTGAGAGCTGCTTGGAAGCCTGATGGTGTGTGAAGTTAGTGAGCCAAATGGAGTTGTTCTCCCACAAGAACCACTCGGCTGATCCTTCTTCAATATGCCCTTCACCAACATGCAGTGTTTTCCTTGATTGAATTAGCTCTCACACCAATATTTGCGTCTAGAGCCTTTGCATTGAGGGCTATCTGAAAACGGCTGTGGCGCTGAAGTTGCCTGTGAATGTGGAGTTGGTGGCATGTGAAACCCGCATGTGCAGCATTCGTTTGTGTGGGATGCTCTAACCAGGTTCATTCCTAGATAATGCACTCAAAGGGCACTAAGCATAGAGTGTGAAAACTGAGTTTCCTTGAGAGCTGCTTGGAAGCCTGATGGTGTGTGAAGTTAGTGAGCCAAATGGAGTTGTTCTCCCACAAGAACCACTCGGCTGATCCTTCTTCAATATGCCCTTCACCAACATGCAGTGTTTCCTTGATTGAATTAGCTCTCACACCAATATTTGCGTCTAGAGCCTTTGCATTGAGGGCTATCTGAAAACGGCTGTGGCGCTGAAGTTGCCTGTGAATGTGGAGTTCGTGGCATGTGAAACCCGCATGTGGAGCATTCGTTTGTGTGGGATGCTCTACCAGGTTCATTCCTAGATAATGCATTCAAAGGGCACTAAACATAGAGTGTGAAAACTGAGTTTCCTTGAGAGCTGCTTGGAAGCCTGATGGTGTGTGAAGTTAGCGAACCAAATGGAGTTGTTCTCCCACAAGAACCACTCGTCTGATCCTTCTTCAATATGCCCTTCACCAACATGCAGTGTTTCCTTGATTGAATTAGCTCTCACACCAATATTTGCGTCTAGAGCCTTTGCATTGAGGGCTATCTGAAAACGGCTGTGGCGCTGAAGTTGCCTGTGAATGTGGAGTTGGTGGCATGTGAAACCCGCATGTGGAGCATTCGTTTGTGTGGGATGCTCTACCAGGTTCATTTCAGTCCTAGCCATACAAAGGGCACTAAGTATAGAGTGTGAAAACTGAGTTTCCTTGAGAGCTGCTTGGAAGCCTGATGGTGTGTGAAGTTAGTGAGCCAAATGGAGTTGTTCTCCCACAAGAACCACTCGGCTGATCCTTCTTCAATATGCCCTTCACCAACATGCAGTGTTTCCTTGATTGAATTAGCTCTCACACCAATATTTGCGTCTAGAGCCTTTGCATTGAGGGCTATCTGAAAACGGCTGTGGCGCTGAAGTTGCCTGTGAATGTGGAGTTCGTGGCATGTGAAACCCGCATGTGGAGCATTCGTTTGTGTGGGATGCTCTACCTGGTTCATTCCTAGATAATGCACTCAAAGGGCACTAAGCATAGAGTGTGAAAACTGAGATTCCTTGAGAGCTGCTTGGAAGCCTGATGGTGTGTGACGTTAGTGAGCCAAATGGAGTTGTTCTCCCACAAGAACCACTCGGCTGATCGTTCTTCAATATGCCCTTCACCAACATGCAGTGTTTCCTTGATTGAATTAGCTCTCACACCAATATTTGCGTCTAGAGCCTTTGCATTGAGGGCTATCTGAAAACGGCTGTGGCGCTGAAGTTGCCTGTGAATGTGGAGTTGGTGGCATGTGAAACCCGCATGTGGAGCATTCGTTTGTGTGGGATGCTCTACCAGGTTCATTTCAGTCCTAGCCATACAAAGGGGCACTAAGCATAGAGTGTGAAAACTGAGTTTCCTTGAGAGCTGCTTGGAAGCCTGATGGTGTGTGAAGTTAGTGAGCCAAATGGAGTTGTTCTCCCACAAGAACCACTCGGCTGATCCTTCTTCAATATGCCCTTCACCAACATGCAGTGTTTCCTTGATTGAATTAGCTCTCACACCAATATTTGCGTCTAGAGCCTTTGCATTGAGGGCTATCTGAAAACGGCTGTGGCGCTGAAGTTGCCTGTGAATGTGGAGTTGGTGGCATGTGAAACCCGCATGTGGAGCATTCGTTTGTGTAGGATGCTCTACCAGGTTCATTCCTAGATAATGCACTCAAAGGGCACTAAGCATAGAGTGTGAAAACTGAGTTCCTTGAGAGCTGCTTGGAAGCCTGATGGTGTGTGAAGTTAGTGAGCCAAATGGAGTTGTTCTCCCACAAGAACCACTCTGCTGATCCTTCTTCAATATGCCCTTCACCAACATGCAGTGTTTCCTTGATTGAATTAGCTCTCACACCAATATTTGCGTCTAGAGCCTTTGCATTGAGGGCTATCTGAAAACGGCTGTGGCGCTGAAGTTGCCTGTGAATGTGGAGTTGGAGGCATGTGAAACCCGCATGTGGAGCATTCGTTTGTGTGGGATGCTACACCAGGTTCATTTCAGTCCTAGCCATGCAAAGGGCACTAAGCATAGAGTGTGAAAACTGAGTTTCCTTGAGAGCTGCTTGGAAGCCTGATGGTGTGTGAAGTTAGTGAGCCAAATGGAGTTGTTCTCCCACAAGAACCACTCGGCTGATCCTTCTTCAATATGCCCTTCACCAACATGCAGTGTTTCCTTGATTGAATTAGCTCTCACACCAATATTTGCGTCTAGAGCCCTTTGCATTGAGGGCTATCTGAAAACGGCTGTGGCACTGAAGTTGCCTGTGAATGTGGAGTTGGTGGCATGTGAAACCCGCATGTGGAGCATTCGTTTGTGTGGGATGCTGACAAAGCTTCATTTCAGTCCTAGGCACACAACGAGCAGTAAGCATAGAGTGTGAAAACTGAGTTTCCTTGAGAGCTGCTTGGAAGCCTGATGGTGTGTGAAGTTAGTGAGCCAAATGGAGCTGTTCTCCCACAAGAACCACTCGGCTGATCCTTCTTCAATATGCCCTTCACCAACATGCAGTGTTTCCTTGATTGAATTAGCTCTCACACCAATATTTGCGTCTAGAGCCTTTGCATTGAGGGCTATCTGAAAACGGCTGTGCGCTGAAGTTGCCTGTGAATGTGGAGTTGGTGGCATGTGAAACCCGCATGTGGAGCATTCGTTTGTGTGGGATGCTGACCAAGCTTCATTTCAGTCCTAGGCACACAAAGAGCACTAAGCATAGAGTGTGAAAACTGAGTTTCCTTGAGAGCTGCTTGGAAGCCTGATGGTGTGTGAAGTTAGTGAGCCAAATGGAGTTGTTCTCCCACAAGAACCACTCGGCTGATCCTTCTTCAATATGCCCTTCACCAACATGCAGTGTTTCCTTGATTGAATTAGCTCTCACACCAATATTTGCGTCTAGAGCCTTTGCATTGAGGGCTATCTGAAAACGGCTGTGGCGCTGAAGTTGCCTGTGAATGTGGAGTTGGTGGCATGTGAAACCCGCATGTGGAGCATTCGTTTGTGTGGGATGCTCTACAGGTTCATTTCAGTCCTAGCCATGCAAAGGGCACTAAGCATAGAGTGTGAAAACTGAGTTTCCTTGAGAGCTGCTTGGAAGCCTGATGGTGTGTGAAGTTAGTGAGCCAAATGGAGTTGTTCTCCCACAAGAACCACTCGGCTGATCCTTCTTCAATATGCCCTTCACCAACATGCAGTGTTTCCTTGATTGAATTAGCTCTCACACCAATATTTGCGTCTAGAGCCTTTGCATTGAGGGCTATCTGAAAATGGCTGTGGCGCTGAAGTTGCCTGTGAATGTGGAGTTGGTGGCATGTGAAACCCGCATGTGGAGCATTCGTTTGTGTGGGATGCTCTACTAGGTTCATTCCTAGATAATGCACTCAAAGGGCACTAAGCATAGAGTGTGAAAACTGAGTTTCCTTGAGAGCTGCTTGGAAGCCTGATGGTGTGTGCAGTTAGTGAGCCAAATGGAGTTGTTCTCCCACAAGAACCACTCGGCTGATCCTTCTTCAATATGCCCTTCACCAACATGCAGTGTTTCCTTGATTGAATTAGCTCTCACACCAATATTTGCGTCTAGAGCCTTTGCATTGAGTGCTATCTGAAAACGGCTGTGGCGCTGAAGTTGCCTGTGAATGTGGAGTTGGTGGCATGTGAAACCCGCATGTGGAGCATTCGTTTGTGTGGGATGCTCTACCAGGTTCATTTCAGTCCTAGCCATACAAAGGGCACTAAGCATAGAGTGTGAAAACTGAGTTTTCCTTGAGAGCTGCTTGGAAGCCTGATGGTGTGTGAAGTTAGTGAGCCAAATGGAGTTGTTCTCCCACAAGAACCACTCAGCTGATCCTTCTTCAATATGCCCTTCACCAACATGCAGTGTTTCCTTGATTGAATTAGCTCTCACACCAATATTTGCGTCTAGAGCCTTTGCATTGAGGGCTATCTGAAAACGGCTGTGGCGCTGAAGTTGCCTGTGAATGTGGAGTTGGTGGCATGTGAAACCCGCATGTGGAGCATTCGTTTGTGTGGGATGCTGACCAAGCTTCATTTCAGTCCTAGGCACACAAAGAGCACTAAGCATAGAGTGTGAAAACTGAGTTTCCTTGAGAGCTGCTTGGAAGCCTGATGGTGTGTGAAGTTAGTGAGCCAAATGGAGTTGTTCTTTCACAAGAACCACTCGGCTGATCCTTCTTCAATATGCCCTTCACCAACATGCAGTGTTTCCTTGATTGAATTAGCTCTCACACCAATATTTGCGTCTAGAGCCTTTGCATTGAGGGCTATCTGAAAACGGCTGTGGCGCTGAAGTTGCCTGTGAATGTGGAGTTGGTGGCATGTGAAACCCGCATGTGGAGCATTCGTTTGTGTGGGATGCTCTACCAGGTTCATTCCTAGATAATGCACTCAAAGGGGCACTAAGCATAGAGTGTGAAAACTGAGTTTTTTTTCCTTGAGAGCTGCTTGGAAGCCTGATGGTGTGTGAAGTTAGTGAGCCAAATTGAGTTGTTCTCCCACAAGAACCACTCGGCTGATCCTTCTTCAATATGCCCTTCACCAACATGCAGTGTTTCCTTGATTGAATTAGCTCTCACACCAATATTTACGTCTAGAGCCTTTGCATTGAGGGCTATCTGAAAACGGCTGTGGCGCTGAAGTTGCCTGTGAATGTGGAGTTGGAGGCATGTGAAACCCGCATGTGGAGCATTCGTTTGTGTGGGATGCTCTACCAGGTTCATTTCAGTCCTAGATATTACAAAGGGCACTAAGCATAGAGTGTGAAAACTGAGTTTCCTTGAGAGCTGCTTGGAAGCCTGATGGTGTGTGAAGTTAGTGAGCCAAATGGAGTTGTTCTCCCACAAGAACCACTCGGCTGATCCTTCTTCAATATGCCCTTCACCGACATGCAGTGTTTCCTTGATTGAATTAGCTCTCACACCAATATTTGCGTCTAGAGCCTTTGCATTGAGGGCTATCTGAAAACGGCTGTGGCGCTGAAGTTGCCTGAGAATGTGGAGTTGGTGGCATGTGAAACCCGCATGTGGAGCATTCGTTTGTGTGGGATGCTGACCAAGCTTCATTTCAGTCCTAGGCACACAAAGAGGCAGTAAGCATAGAGTGTGAAAACTGAGTTTCCTTGAGAGCTGCTTGGAAGCCTGATGGTGTGTGAAGTTAGTGAGCCAAATGGAGCTGTTCTCCCACAAGAACCCTCGGCTGATCCTTCTTCAATATGCCCTTCACCAACATGCAGTGTTTCCTTGATTGAATTAGCTCTCACACCAATATTTGCGTCTAGAGCCTTTGCATTGAGGGCTATCTGAAAACGGCTGTGGCGCTGAAGTTGCCTGTGAATGTGGAGTTGGTGGCATGTGAAACCCGCATGTGGAGCATTCGTTTGTGTGGGATGCTGACCAAGCTTCATTTCAGTCCTAGGCACAACAAAGAGCACTAAGCATAGAGTGTGAAAACTGAGTTTCCTTGAGAGCTGCTTGGAAGCCTGATGGTGTGTGAAGTTAGTGAGCCAAATGGAGTTGTTCTCCCACAAGAACCACTCGGCTGATCCTTCTTCAATATGCCCTTCACCAACATGCAGTGTTTCCTTGATTGAATTAGCTCTCACACCAATATTTGCGTCTAGAGCCTTTGCATTGAGGGCTATCTGAAAACGGCTGTGGCGCTGAAGTTGCCTGTGAATGTGGAGTTGGTGGCATGTGAAACCCGCATGTGGAGCATTCGTTTGTGTGGGATGCTCTACCAGGTTCATTCCTAGATAATGCACTCAAAGGGCACTAAGCATAGAGTGTGAAAACTGAGTTTCCTTGAGAGCTGCTTGGAAGCCTGATGGTGTGTGAAGTTAGTGAGCCAAATGGAGTTGTTCTCCCACAAGAACCACTCGGCTGATCCTTCTTCAATATGCCCTTCACCAACATGCAGTGTTTCCTTGATTGAATTAGCTCTCACACCAATATTTGCGTCTAGAGCCTTTGCATTGAGGGCTATCTGAAAACGGCTGTGGCGCTGAAGTTGCCTGTGAATGTGGAGTTGGTGGCATGTGAAACCCGCATGTGGAGCATTCGTTTGTGTGGGATGCTCTACCAGGTTCATTTCAGTCCTAGCCATGCAAAGGGCACTAAGCATAGAGTGTGAAACTGAGTTTCCTTGAGAGCTGCTTGGAAGCCTGATGGTGTGTGAAGTTAGTGAGCCAAATGGAGTTGTTCTCCCACAAGAACCACTCGGCTGATCCTTCTTCAATATGCCCTTCACCAACATGCAGTGTTTCCTTGATTGAATTAGCTCTCACACCAATATTTGCGTCTAGAGCCTTTGCATTGAGGGCTATCTGAAAATGGCTGTGGCGCTGAAGTTGCCTGTGAATGTGGAGTTGGTGGCATGTGAAACCCGCATGTGGAGCATTCGTTTGTGTGGGATGCTCTACTAGGTTCATTCCTAGATAATGCACTCAAAGGGCACTAAGCATAGAGTGTGAAAACTGAGTTTCCTTGAGAGCTGCTTGGAAGCCTGATGGTGTGTGCAGTTAGTGAGCCAAATGGAGTTGTTCTCCCACAAGAACCACTCGGCTGATCCTTCTTCAATATGCCCTTCACCAACATGCAGTGTTTCCTGATTGAATTAGCTCTCACACCAATATTTGCGTCTAGAGCCTTTGCATTGAGGGCTATCTGAAAACGGCTGTGGCGCTGAAGTTGCCTGTGAATGTGGAGTTGGTGGCATGTGAAACCCGCATGTGGAGCATTCGTTTGTGTGGGATGCTCTACCAGGTTCATTTCAGTCCTAGCCATACAAAGGGCACTAAGCATAGAGTGTGAAAACTGAGTTTCCTTGAGAGCTGCTTGGAAGCCTGATGGTGTGTGAAGTTAGTGAGCCAAATGGAGTTGTTCTCCCACAAGAACCACTCAGCTGATCCTTCTTCAATATGCCCTTCACCAACATGCAGTGTTTCCTTGATTGAATTAGCTCTCACACCAATATTTGCGTCTAGAGCCTTTGCATTGAGGGCTATCTGAAAACGGCTGTGGCGCTGAAGTTGCCTGTGAATGTGGAGTTGGTGGCATGTGAAACCCGCATGTGGAGCATTCGTTTGTGTGGGATGCTGACCAAGCTTCATTTCAGTCCTAGCACACAAAGAGCACTAAGCATAGAGTGTGAAAACTGAGTTTCCTTGAGAGCTGCTTGGAAGCCTGATGGTGTGTGAAGTTAGTGAGCCAAATGGAGTTGTTCTTTCACAAGAACCACTCGGCTGATCCTTCTTCAATATGCCCTTCACCAACATGCAGTGTTTCCTTGATTGAATTAGCTCTCACACCAATATTTGCGTCTAGAGCCTTTGCATTGAGGGCTATCTGAAAACGGCTGTGGCGCTGAAGTTGCCTGTGAATGTGGAGTTGGTGGCATGTGAAACCCGCATGTGGAGCATTCGTTGTGTGGGATGCTCTACAGGTTCATTCCTAGATAATGCACTCAAAGGGCACTAAGCATAGAGTGTGAAAACTGAGTTTCCTTGAGAGCTGCTTGGAAGCCTGATGGTGTGTGAAGTTAGTGAGCCAAATTGAGTTGTTCTCCCACAAGAACCACTCGGCTGATCCTTCTTCAATATGCCCTTCACCAACATGCAGTGTTTCCTTGATTGAATTAGCTCTCACACCAATATTTGCGTCTAGAGCCTTTGCATTGAGGGCTATCTGAAACGGCTGTGGCGCTGAAGTTGCCTGAGAATGTGGAGTTGGTGGCATGTGAAACACGCATGTGGAGCATTCGTTTGTGTGGGATGCTCTACCAGGTTCATTTCAGTCCTAGCCATACAAAGGGCACTAAGCATAGAGTGTGAAAACTGAGTTTCCTTGAGAGCTGCTTGAAGCCTGATGGTGTGTGAAGTTAGTGAGCCAAATGGAGTTGTTCTCCCACAAGAACCACTCGGCTGATCCTTCTTCAATATGCCCTTCACCAACATGCAGTGTTTCCTTGATTGAATTAGCTCTCACACCAATATTTGCGTCTAGAGCCTTTGCATTGAGGGCTATCTGAAAACGGCTGTGGCGCTGAAGTTGCCTGAGAATGTGGAGTTGGTGGCATGTGAAACACGCATGTGGAGCATTCGTTTGTGTGGGATGCTCTACCAGGTTCATTTCAGTCCTAGCCATACAAAGGGCACTAAGCATAGAGTGTGAAAACTGAGTTTCCTTGAGAGCTGCTTGGAAGCCTGATGGTGTGTGAAGTTAGTGAGCCAAATGGAGTTGTTCTCCCACAAGAACCACTCGGCTGATCCTTCTTCAATATGCCCTTCACCAACATGCAGTGTTTCCTTGATTGAATTAGCTCTCACACCAATATTTGCGTCTAGAGCCTTTGCATTGAGGGCTATCTGAAAACGGCTGTGGCGCTGAAGTTGCCTGTGAATGTGGAGTTGGTGGCATGTGAAACCCGCATGTGGAGCTTTCGTTTGTGTGGGATGCTCTACTAGGTTCATTCCTAGATAATGCACTCAAAGGGCACTAAGCATAGAGTGTGAAAACTGAGTTTCCTTGAGAGCTGCTTGGAAGCCTGATGGTGTGTGAAGTTAGTGAGCCAAATGGAGTTGTTCTCCCACAAGAACCACTCGGCTGATCCTTCTTCAATATGCCCTTCACCAACATGCAGTGTTTCCTTGATTGAATTAGCTCTCACACTAATATTTGCGTCTAGAGCCTTTGCATTGAGGGCTATCTGAAAACGGCTGTGGCGCTGAAGTTGCCTGTGAATGTGGAGTTGGTGGCATGTGAAACCCGCATGTGGAGCATTCGTTTGTGTGGGATGCTGACAAAGCTTCATTTCAGTCCTAGGCACACAACGAGCAGTGAGCATAGAGTGTGAAAACTGAGTTTCCTTGAGAGCTGCTTGGAAGCCTGATGGTGTGTGAAGTTAGTGAGCCAAATGGAGTTGTTCTCCCACAAGAACCACTCGGCTGATCCTTCTTCAATATGCCCTTCACCAACATGCAGTGTTTCCTTGATTGAATTAGCTCTCACACCAATATTTGCGTCTAGAGCCTTTGCATTGAGGGCTATCTGAAAACGGCTGTGGCGCTGAAGTTGCCTGTGAATGTGGAGTTGGTGGCATGTGAAACCCGCATGTGGAGCATTCGTTTGTGTGGGATGCTCTACTAGGTTCATTCCTAGATAATGCACTCAAAGGGCACTAAGCATAGAGTGTGAAAACTGAGTTTCCTTGAGAGCTGCTTGGAAGCCTGATGGTGTGTGAAGTTAGTGAGCCAAATGGAGTTGTTCTCCCACAAGAACCACTCGGCTGATCCTTCTTCAATATGCCCTTCACCAACATGCAGTGTTTCCTTGATTGAATTAGCTCTCACACCAATATTTGCGTCTAGAGCCTTTGCATTGAGGGCTATCTGAAAACGGCTGTGGCGCTGAAGTTGCCTGTGAATGTGGAGTTGGTGGCATGTGAAACCCGCATGTGGAGCATTCGTTTGTGTGGGATGCTCTACCAGGTTCATTCCTAGATAATGCACTCAAAGGGCACTAAGCATAGAGTGTGAAAACCTGAGTTTCCTTGAGAGCTGCTTGGAAGCCTGATGGTGTGTGAAGTTAGTGAGCCAAATGGAGTTGTTCTCCCACAAGAACCACTCAGCTGATCCTTCTTCAATATGCCCTTCACCAACATGCAGTGTTTCCTTGATTGAATTAGCTCTCACACCAATATTTGCGTCTAGAGCCTTTGCATTGAGGGCTATCTGAAAACGGCTGTGGCGCTGAAGTTGCCTGTGAATGTGGAGTTGGTGGCATGTGAAACCCGCATGTGGAGCATTCGTTTGTGTGGGATGCTACACCAGGTTCATTTCAGTCCTAGCCATACAAAGGGCACTAAGCATAGAGTGTGAAAACTGAGTTTCCTTGAGAGCTGCTTGGAAGCCTGATGGTGTGTGAAGTTAGTGAGCCAAGTGGAGTTGTTCTCCCACAAGAACCACTCGGCTGATCATTCTTCAATATGCCCTTCACCAACATGCAGTGTTTCCTTGATTGAATTAGCTCTCACACCAATATTTGCGTCTAGAGCCTTTGCATTGAGGGCTATCTGAAAACGGCTGTGGCGCTGAAGTTGCCTGTGAATGTGGAGTTGGTGGCATGTGAAACCCGCATGTGGAGCATTCGTTTGTGTGGGATGCTGACTCAAGCTTCATTTCAGTCCTAGGCACACAAGAGCACTAAGCATAGAGTGTGAAAACTGAGTTTCCTTGAGAGCTGCTTGGAAGCCTGATGGTGTGTGAAGTTAGTGAGCCAAATGGAGTTGTTCTCCCACAAGAACCACTCGGCTGATCCTTCTTCAATATGCCCTTCACCAACATGCAGTGTTTCCTTGATTGAATTAGCTCTCACACCAATATTTGCATCTAGAGCCTTTGCATTGAGGGCTATCTGAAAACGGCTGTGGCGCTGAAGTTGCCTGTGAATGTGAGTTGGTGGCATGTGAAACCCGCATGTGGAGCATTCGTTTGTGTGGGATGCTCTACCAGGTTCATTTCAGTCCTAGCCATACAAAGGGCACTAAGCATAGAGTGTGAAAACTGAGTTTCCTTGAGAGCTGCTTGGAAGCCTGATGGTGTGTGAAGTTAGTGAGCCAAATGGAGTTGTTCTCCCACAAGAACCACTCGGCTGATCCTTCTTCAATATGCCCTTCACCAACATGCAGTGTTTCCTTGATTGAATTAGCTCTCACACCAATATTTGCGTCTAGAGCCTTTGCATTGAGGGCTATCTGAAAACGGCTGTGGCGCTGAAGTTGCCTGTGAATGTGGAGTTGGTGGCATGTGAAACCCGCATGTGGAGCATTCGTTTGTGTGGGATGCTGACCAAGCTTCATTTCAGTCCTAGGCACACAAAGAGCACTAAGCATAGAGTGTGAAAACTGAGTTTCCTTGAGAGCTGCTTGGAAGCCTGATGGTGTGTGAAGTTAGTGAGCCAAATGGAGTTGTTCTCCCACAAGAACCACTCGGCTGATCCTTCTTCAATATGCCCTTCACCAACATGCAGTGTTTCCTTGATTGAATTAGCTCTCACACCAATATTTGCATCTAGAGCCTTTGCATTGAGGGCTATCTGAAAACGGCTGTGGCGCTGAAGTTGCCTGTGAATGTGGAGTTGGTGGCATGTGAAACCCGCATTGTGGAGCATTCGTTTGTGTGCGATGCTCTACCAGGTTCATTTCAGTCCTAGCCATACAAAGGGCACTAAGCATAGAGTGTGAAAACTGAGTTTCCTTGAGAGCTGCTTGGAAGCCTGATGGTGTGTGAAGTTAGTGAGCCAAGTGGAGTTGTTCTCCCACAAGAACCACTCGGCTGATCCTTCTTCAATATGCCCTTCACCAACATGCAGTGTTTCCTTGATTGAATTAGCTCTCACACCAATATTTGCGTCTAGAGCCTTTGCATTGACGGCTATCTGAAAACGGCTGTGGCGCTGAAGTTGCCTGTGAATGTGGAGTTGGTGGCATGTGAAACCCGCATGTGGAGCATTCGTTTGTGTGGGATGCTCTACTAGGTTCATTCCTAGATAATGCACTCAAAGGGCACTAAGCATGAGTGTGAAAACTGAGTTTCCTTGAGAGCTGCTTGGAAGCCTGATGGTGTGTGAAGTTAGTGAGCCAAATGGAGTTGTTCTCCCACAAGAACCACTCGGCTGATCCTTCTTCAATATGCCCTTCACAACGTGCAGTGTTTCCTTGATTGAATTAGCTCTCACACCAATATTTGCGTTCTAGAGCCTTTGCATTGAGGGTTATCTGAAAACGGCTGTGGCGCTGAAGTTGCCTGTGAATGTGGAGTTGGTGCATGTGAAACCCGCATGTGGAGCATTCGTTTGTGTGGGATGCTCTACCAGGTTCATTTCAGTCCTAGCCATACAAAGGGCACTAAGCATAGAGTGTGAAAACTGAGTTTCCTTGAGAGCTGCTTGGAAGCCTGATGGTGTGTGAAGTTAGTGAGCCAAATGGAGTTGTTCTCCCACAAGAACCACTCAGCTGATCCTTCTTCAATATGCCCTTCACCAACATGCAGTGTTTCCTTGATTGAATTAGCTCTCACACCAATATTTGCGTCTAGAGCCTTTGCATTGAGGGCTATCTGAAAACGGCTGTGGCGCTGAAGTTGCCTGTGAATGTGGAGTTGGTGGCATGTGAAACCCGCATGTGGAGCATTCGTTTGTGTGGGATGCTACACCAGGTTCATTTTCAGTCCTAGCCATACAAAGGGCACTAAGCATAGAGTGTGAAAACTGAGTTTCCTTGAGAGCTGCTTGGAAGCCTGATGGTGTGTGAAGTTAGTGAGCCAAATGGAGTTGTTCTCCCACAAGAACCACTCGGCTGATCCTTCTTCAATATGCCCTTCACCAACATGCAGTGTTTCCTTGATTGAATTAGCTCTCACACCAATATTTGCGTCTAGAGCCTTTGCATTGAGGGCTATCTGAAAACGGCTGTGGCGCTGAAGTTGCCTGTGAATGTGGAGTTGGTGGCATGTGAAACCCGCATGTGGAGCATTCGTTTGTGTGGGATGCTGACCAAGCTTCATTTCAGTCCTAGGCACACAAAGAGCACTAAGCATAGAGTGTGAAAACTGAGTTTCCTTGAGAGCTGCTTGGAAGCCTGATGGTGTGTGAAGTTAGTGAGCCAAATGGAGTTGTTCTCCCACAAGAACCACTCGGCTGATCCTTA
>NW_026696398.1:0-28713 GCF_030435755.1 Ochotona princeps | reverse complement strand
TGACCCTTTGCATTGAGGGCTATCTGAAAACGGCTGTGGCGCTGAAGTTGCCTGTGAATGTGGAGTTGGTGGCATGTGAAACCCGCATGTGGAGCATTCGTTTGTGTGGGATGCTCTACCAGGCTCATTCCTAGATAATGCACTCAAAGGGCACTAAGCATAGAGTGTGAAAACTGAGTTTCCTTGAGAGCTGCTTGGAAGCCTGATGGTGTGTGAAGTTAGTGAGCCAAATGGAGTTGTTCTCCCAGAAGAACCACTCGGCTGATCCTTCTTCAATATGCCCTTCACCAACATGCAGTGTTTCCTTGTTTGAATTAGCTCTCACACCAATATTTGCGTCTATAGCCTTTGCATTGAGGGCTATCTGAAAACGGCTGTGGCGCTGAAGTTGCCTGTGAATGTGGAGTTGGTGGCATGTGAAACCCGCATGTGGAGCATTCGTTTGTGTGGGATGCTGACCAAGCTTCATTTCAGTCCTAGGCACACAAAGAGCCCTAAGCATAGAGTGTGAAAACTGAGTTTCCTTGAGAGCTGCTTGGAAGCCTGATGGTGTGTGAAGTTAGTGAGCCAAATGGAGTTGTTCTCCCACAAGAACCACTCGGCTGATCCTTCTTCAATATGCCCTTCACCAACATGCAGTGTTTCCTTGATTGAATTAGCTCTCACACCAATATTTGCGTCTAGAGCCTTTGCATTGAGGGCTATCTGAAAACGGCTGTGGCGCTGAAGTTGCCTGTGAATGTGGAGTTGGTGGCATGTGAAACCCGCATGTGGAGCATTCGGTTTGTGTGGGATGCTCTACCAGGTTCATTCCTAGATAATGCACTCAAAGGGCACTAAGCATAGAGTGTGAAAACTGAGTTTCCTTGAGAGCTGTTGGAAGCCTGATGGTGTGTGAAGTTAGTGAGCCAAATGGAGTTGTTCTCCCACAAGAACCACTCGGCTGATCCTTCTTCAATATGCCCTTCACCAACATGCAGTGTTTCCTTGATTGAATTAGCTCTCACACCAATATTTGCGTCTAGAGCCTTTGCATTGAGGGCTATCTGAAAACGGCTGTGGCGCTGAAGTTGCCTGTGAATGTGGAGATGGTGGCATGTGAAACCCGCATGTGGAGCATTCGTTTGTGTGGGATGCTCTACCAGGTTCATTTCAGTCCTAGCCATACAAAGGGCGCTTAAGCATAGAGTGTGAAAACTGAGTTTCCTTGAGAGCTGCTTGAAGCCTGAAGGTGTGTGAAGTTAGTGAGCCAAATGGAGTTGTTCTCCCACAAGAACCACTCGGCTGATCCTTCTTCAATATGCCCTTCACCAACATGCAGTGTTTCCTTGATTGAATTAGCTCTCACACCAATATTTGCGTCTAGAGCCTTTGCATTGAGGGCTATCTGAAAACGGCTGTGGCGCTGAAGTTGCCTGTGAATGTGGAGTTGGTGGCATGTGAAACCCGCATGTGGAGCATTCGTTTGTGTGGGATGCTCCACCAGGTTCATTCCTAGATAATGCATTCAAACGGCACTAAGCATAGAGTGTGAAAACTGAGTTTCCTTGAGAGCTGCTTGGAAGCCTGATGGTGTGTGAAGTTAGTGAGCCAAATGGAGTTGTTCTCCACAAGAACCACTCGGCTGATCCTTCTTCAATATGCCCTTCACCAACATGCAGTGTTTCCTTGATTGAATTAGCTCTCACACCAATATTTGCGTCTAGAGCCTTTGCATTGAGGGCTATCTGAAAACGGCTGTGGCGCTGAAGTTGCCTGTGAATGTGGAGTTGGTGGCATGTGAAACCCGCATGTGGAGCATTCGTTTGTGTGGGATGCTGACCAAGCTTCATTTCAGTCCTAGGCACACAAAGAGCACTAAGCATAGAGTGTGAAAACTGAGTTTCCTTGAGAGCTGCTTGGAAGCCTGATGGTGTGTGAAGTTAGTGAGCCAAATGGAGTTGTTCTCCCACAAGAACCACTCGGCTGATCCTTCTTCAATATGCCCTTCACCAACATGCAGTGTTTCCTTGATTGAATTAGCTCTCACACCAATATTTGCGTCTAGAGCCTTTGCATTGAGGGCTATCTGAAAACGGCTGTGGCGCTGAAGTTGCCTGTGAATGTGGAGTTGGTGGCATGTGAAACCCGCATGTGGAGCATTCGTTTGTGTGGGATGCTGACCAAGCTTCATTTCAGTCCTAGGCACACAAAGAGCACTAAGCATAGAGTGTGAAAACTGAGTTTCCTTGAGAGCTGCTTGGAAGCCTGATGGTGTGTGAAGTTAGTGAGCCAAATGGAGTTGTTCTCCCACAAGAACCACTCGGCTGATCCTTCTTCAATATGCCCTTCACCAACATGCAGTGTTTCCTTGATTGAATTAGCTCTCACACCAATATTTGCGTCTAGAGCCTTTGCATTGAGGGCTATCTGAAAACGGCTGTGGCGCTGAAGTTGCCTGTGAATGTGGAGTTGGTGGCATGTGAAACCCGCATGTGGAGCATTCGTTTGTGTGGGATGCTCTACCAGGTTCATTCCTAGATAATGCACTTAAAGGGCACTAAGCATAGAGTGTGAAAACTGAGTTTCCTTGAGAGCTGCTTGGAAGCCTGATGGTGTGTGAAGTTAGTGAGCCAAATGGAGTTGTTCTCCCACAAGAACCACTCGGCTGATTCTTCTTCAATATGCCCTTCACCAACATGCAGTGTTTCCTTGATTGAATTAGCTCTCACACCAATATTTGCGTCTAGAGCCTTTGCATTGAGGGCTATCTGAAAACGGCTGTGGCGCTGAAGTTGCCTGTGAATGTGGAGTTGGTGGCATGTGAAACCCGCATGTGGAGCATTCGTTTGTGTGGGATGCTCTACCAGGTTCATTCCTAGATAATGCACTCAAAGGGCACTAAGCATAGAGTGTGAAAACTGAGTTTCCTTGAGAGCTGCTTGGAAGCCTGATGGTGTGTGAGGTTAGTGAGCCAAATGGAGTTGTTCTCCCACAAGAACCACTCGGCTGATCCTTCTTCAATATGCCCTTCACCAACATGCAGTGTTTCCTTGATTGAATTAGCTCTCACACCAATATTTCCGTCTAGAGCCTTTGCATTGAAGGCTATCTGAAAACGGCTGTGGCGCTGAAGTTGCCTGTGAATGTGGAGTTGGTGGCATGTGAAACCCGCATGTGGAGCATTCGTTTGTGTGGGATGCTCTACCAGGTTCATTCTAGATAATGCACTCAAAGGGCACTAAGCATAGAGTGTGAAAACTGAGTTTCCTTGAGAGCTGCTTGGAAGCCTGATGGTGTGTGAAGTTAGTGAGCCAAATGGAGTTGTTCTCCCACAAGAACCACTCGGCTGATCCTTCTTCAATATGCCCCTCACCAACATGCAGTGTTTCCTTGATTGAATTAGCTCTCACACCATTATTTGCGTCTAGAGCCTTTGCATTGAGGGCTATCTGAAAACGGCTGTGGCGCTGAAGTTGCCTGTGACTGTGGAGTTGGTGGCATGTGAAACCCGCATGTGGAGCATTCGTTTGTGTGGGATGCTCTACCAGGTTCATTGCTAGATAATGCACTCAAAGGGCACTAAGCATAGAGTGTGAAAACTGAGTTTCCTTGAGAGCTGCTTGGAAGCCTGATGGTGTGTGAAGTTAGTGAGCCAAATGGAGTTGTTCTCCCACAAGAACCACTCGGCTGATCCTTCTTCAATATGCCTGTCACCAACATGCAGTGTTTCCTTGATTGAATTAGCTCTCACACCAATATTTGCGTCTAGGGCCTTTGCTTTGAGGGCTATCTGAAAACGGCTGTGGCGCTGAAGTTGCCTGTGAAGGTGGAGTTCGTGGCATGTGAAACCCGCATGTGGAGCATTCGTTTGTGTGGGATGCTCTACCAGGTTCATTTCAGTCCTAGCCATACAAAGGGCACTAAGCATAGAGTGTGAAAACTGAGTTTCCTTGAGAGCTGCTTGGAAGCCTGATGGTGTGTGAAGTTAGTGAGCCAAATGGAGTTGTTCTCCCACAAGAACCACTCGGCTGATCCTTCTTCAATATGCCCTTCACCAACACGCAGTGTTTCCTTGATTGAATTTTCTCTCACACCAATATTTGCGTCTAGAGCCTTTGCATTGAGGGCTATCTGAAAACGGCTGTGGCGCTGAAGTTGCCTGTGAATGTGGAGTTGGTGGCATGTGAAACCCGCATGTGGAGCATTCGTTTGTGTGGGATGCTCTACCAGGTTCATTCCTAGATCATGCGCTCAAAGGGCACTAAGCATAGAGTGTGAAAACTGAGTTTCCTTGAGAGCTGCTTGGAAGCCTGATGGTGTGTGAAGTTAGTGAGCCAAATGGAGTTGTTCTCCCACAAGAACCACTCGGCTGATCCTTCTTCAATATGCCCTTCACCAACATGCAGTGTTTCCTTGATTGAATTAGCTCTCACACCAATATTTGCGTCTAGAGCCTTTGCATTGAGGGCTATCTGAAAACGGCTGTGGCGCTGAAGTTGCCTGTGAATGTGGAGTTGGTGGCATGTGAAACTCGCATGTGGAGCATTCGTTTGTGTGGGATGCTCTACCAGGTGCCTTCCTAGATAATGCGCTCAAACGGCACTAAGCATAGAGTGTGAAAACTGAGTTTCCTTGAGAGCTGCTTGGAAGCCTGATGGTGTGTGAGGTTAGTGAGCCAAATGGAGTTGTTCTCCCACAAGAACCACTCGGCTGATCCTTATTCAATATGCCCTTCACCAACATGCAGTGTTTCCTTGATTGAATTAGCTCTCACACCAATATTTGCGTCTAGAGCCTTTGCATTGAGGGCTATCTGAAAACGGCTGTGGCGCTGAAGTTGCCTGTGAATGTGGAGTTGGTGGCATGTGAAACCCGCATGTGGAGCATTCGTTTGTGTGGGATGCTCTACCAGGTTCATTCCTAGATAATGCACTTAAAGGGCACTAAGCATAGTGTGTGAAAACTGAGTTTCATTGAGAGCTGCTTGGAAGCCTGGTGGTGTGTGAAGTTAGTGAGCCAAATGGAGTTGTTCTCCCACAAGAATCCGGCTGATTCTTCTTCAATATGCCCTTCACCAACATGCAGTGTTTCCTTGATTGAATTAGCTCTCACACCAATATTTGCGTCTAGAGCCTTTGCATTGAGGGCTATCTGAAAACGGCTGTGGCGCTGAAGTTGCCTGTGGATGTGGAGGTGGTGGCATGTGAAACCCGCATGTGGAGCATTCGTTTGTGTGGGATGCTCTACCAGGTTCATTCCTAGATAATGCACTCAAAGGGCACTAAGCATAGAGTGTGAAAACTGAGTTTCCTTGAGAGCTGCTTGGAAGCCTGATGGTGTGTGAAGTTAGTGAGCCAAATGGAGTTGTTCTCCCACAAGAACCACTCGGCTGATCCTTCTTCAATATGCCCCTCACCAACATGCAGTGTTTTCCTTGATTGAATTAGCTCTCACACCATTATTTGCGGTCTAGAGCCTTTGCATTGAGGGCTATCTGAAAACGGCTGTGGCGCTGAAGTTGCCTGTGAATGTGGAGTTGGTGGCATGTGAAACCCGCATGTGGAGCATTCGTTTGTGTGGGATGGCTCTACCAGGTTCATTGCTAGATAATGCACTCAAAGGGCACTAAGCATAGAGTGTGAAAACTGAGTTTCCTTGAGAGCTGCTTGGAAGCCTGATGGTGTGTGAAGTTAGTGAGCCAAATGGAGTTGTTCTCCCACAAGAACCACTCGGCTGATCCTTCTTCAATATGCCTGTCACCAACATGCAGTGTTTCCTTGATTGAATTAGCTCTCACACCAATATTTGCGTCCTAGGGCCTTTGCTTTGAGGGCTATCTGAAAACGGCTGTGGCGCTGAAGTTGCCTGTGAAGGTGGAGTTCGTGGCATGTGAAACCCGCATGTGGAGCATTCGTTTGTGTGGGATGCTCTACCAGGTTCATTTCAGTCCTAGCCATACAAAGGGCACTAAGCATAGAGTGTGAAAACTGAGTTTCCTTGAGAGCTGCTTGGAAGCCTGATGGTGTGTGAAGTTAGTGAGCACAAATGGAGTTGTTCTCCCACAAGAACCACTCGGCTGATTCTTCTTCAATATGCCCTTCACCAACATGCAGTGTTTCCTTGATTGAATTAGCTCTCACACCAATATTTGCGTCTAGAGCCTTTGCATTGAGGGCTATCTGAAAACGGCTGTGGCGCTGAAGTTGCCTGTGAATGTGGAGTTGGTGGCATGTGAAACCCGCATGTGGAGCATTCGTTTGTGTGGGATGCTCTACCAGTTCATTCCTAGATCATGCGCTCAAAGGGCACTAAGCATAGAGTGTGAAAACTGAGTTTCCTTGAGAGCTGCTTGGAAGCCTGAAGGTGTGTGAAGTTAGTGAGCCAAATGGAGTTGTTCTCCCACAAGAACCACTCGGCTGATCCTTCTTCAATATGCCCTTCACCAACATGCAGTGTTTCCTTGATTGAATTAGCTCTCACACCAATATTTGCGTCTAGAGCCTTTTGCATTGAGGGCTATCTGAAAACGGCTGTGGCGCTGAAGTTGCCTGTGGATGTGGAGGTGGTGGCATGTGAAACCCGCATGTGGAGCATTCGTTTGTGTGGGATGCTCTACCAGGTTCATTCCTAGATAATGCACTCAAAGGGCACTAAGCAAAGAGTGTGAAAACTGAGTTTCCTTGAGAGCTGCTTGGAAGCCTGATGGTGTGTGAAGTTAGTGAGCCAAATGAGTTGTTCTCCCACAAGAACCACTCGGCTGATCCTTCTTCAATATGCCCTTCACCAACATGCAGTGTTTCCTTGATTGAATTAGCTCTCACACCAATATTTGCGTCTAGAGCCTTTGCATTGAGGGCTATCTGAAAACGGCTGTGGCGCTGAAGTTGCCTGTGAATGTGGAGTTGGTGGCATGTGAAACCCGCATGTGGAGCATTCGTTTGTGTGGGATGCTCTACAGGTTCATTCCTAGATAATGCACTTAAACGGCACGAAGCATAGAGTGTGAAAACTGAGTTTCCTTGAGAGCTGCTTGGAAGCCTGATGGTGTGTGAGTTAGTGAGCCAAATGGAGTTGTTCTCCCACAAGAACCACTCGGCTGATCCTTCTTCAATATGCCCTTCACCAACATGCAGTGTTTCCTTGATTGAATTAGCTCTCACACCATTATTTGCGTCTAGAGCCTTTGCATTGAGGGCTATCTGAAAACGGCTGTGGCGCTGAAGTTGCCTGTGAATGTGGAGTTGGTGGCATGTGAAACCCGCATGTGGAGCATTCGTTTGTGTGGGATGCTCTACCAGGTTCATTCCTAGATAATGCACTCAAAGGGCACTAAGCATAGAGTGTGAAAACCTGAGTTTCCTTGAGAGCTGCTTGGAAGCCTGATGGTGTGTGAAGTTAGTGAGCCAAATGGAGTTGTTCTCCCACAAGAACCACTCGGCTGATCCTTCTTCAATATGCCCTTCACCAACATGCAGTGTTTCCTTGATTGAATTCGCTCTCACACCAATATTTGCGTCTAGAGCCTTTGCATTGAGGGCTATCTGAAAACGGCTGTGGCGCTGAAGTTGCCTGTGAATGTGGAGTTGGTGGCATGTGAAACCCGCATGTGGAGCATTCGTTTGTGTGGGATGCTCTACCAGGTTCATTCCTAGATAATGCACTCAAAGGGCACTAAGCATAGAGTGTGAAAACTGAGTTTCCTTGAGAGCTGCTTGGAAGCCTGATGGTGTGTGAAGTTAGTGAGCCAAATGGAGTTGTTCTCCCACAAGAACCACTCGGCTGATCCTTCTCAATATGCCCGTCACCAACATGCAGTGTTTCCTTGATTGAATTAGCTCTCACACCAATATTTGCGTTTAGGGCCTTTGCTTTGAGGGCTATCTGAAAACGGCTGTGGCGCTGAAGTTGCCTGTGAATGTGGAGTTGGTGCATGTGAAACCCGCATGTGGAGCATTCGTTTGTGTGGGATGCTCTACCAGGTTCATTTCAGTCCTAGGCACTCAAAGGGTACTAAGCATAGAGTGTGGAAAACTGAGTTTCCTTGAGAGCTGCTTGGAAGCCTGATGGTGTGTGAAGTTAGTGAGCCAAATGGAGTTGTTCTCCCACAAGAAACCACTCGGCTGATCCTTCTTCAATATGCCCTTCACCAACATGCAGTGTTTCCTTGATTGAATTAGCTCTCACACCAATATTTGCGTCTAGACCCTTTGCATTGAGGGCTATCTGAAAACGGCTGTGGCGCTGAAGTTGCCTGTGGATGTGGAGGTGGTGGCATGTGAAACCCTCATGTGGAGCATTCGTTTGTGTGGGATGCTCTACCAGGTTCATTCCTAGATAATGCACTCAAAGGGCACTAAGCATAGAGTGTGAAAACTGAGTTTCCTTGAGAGCTGTTTGGAAGCCTGATGGTGTGTGAAGTTAGTGAGCCAAATGGAGTTGTTCTCCCACAAGAACCACTCGGCTGATCCTTCTTCAATATGCCCGTCACCAACATGCAGTGTTGCCTTGATTGAATTAGCTCTCACACCAATATTCGCGTCTAGGGCCTTTGCATTGAGGGCTATCTGAAAACGGCTGTGGCGCTGAAGTTGCCTGTGAATGTGGAGTTCGTGGCATGTGAAACCCGCATGTGGAGCATTCGTTTGTGTGGGATGCTCTACCAGGTTCATTTCAGTCCTAGCCATACAAAGGGCACTAAGCATAGAGTGTGAAAACTGAGTTTCCTTGAGAGCTGCTTGGAAGCCTGAAGGTGTGTGAAGTTAGTGAGCCAAATGGAGTTGTTCTCCCACAAGAACCACTCGGCTGATCCTTCTTCAATATGCCCCTCACCAACATGCAGTGTTTCCTTGATTGAATTAGCTCTCACACCAATATTTGCGTCTAGAGCCTTTGCATTGAGGGCTATCTGAAAACGGCTGTGGCGCTGAAGTTGCCTGTGAATGTGGAGTTGGTGGCATGTGAAACCCGCATGTGGAGCATTCGTTTGTGTGGGATGCTCTACCAGGCTCATTCCTAGATAATGCACTCAAAGGGCACTAAGCATAGAGTGTGAAAACTGAGTTTCCTTGAGAGCTGCTTGGAAGCCTGATGGTGTGTGAAGTTAGTGAGCCAAATGGAGTTGTTCTCCCAGAAGAACCACTCGGCTGATCCTTCTTCAATATGCCCTTCACCAACATGCAGTGTTTCCTTGTTTGAATTAGCTCTCACACCAATATTTGCGTCTAGAGCCTTTGCATTGAGGGCTATCTGAAAACGGCTGTGGCGCTGAAGTTGCCTGTGAATGTGGAGTTGGTGGCATGTGAAACCCGCATGTGGAGCATTCGTTTGTGTGGGATGCTGACCAAGCTTCATTTCAGTCCTAGGCACACAAAGAGCACTAAGCATAGAGTGTGAAAACTGAGTTTCCTTGAGAGCTGCTTGGAAGCCTGATGGTGTGTGAAGTTAGTGAGCCAAATGGAGTTGTTCTCCCACAAGAACCACTCGGCTGATCCTTCTTCAATATGCCCTTCACCAACATGCAGTGTTTCCTTGATTGAATTAGCTCTCACACCAATATTTGCGTCTAGAGCCTTTGCATTGAGGGCTATCTGAAAACGGCTGTGGCGCTGAAGTTGCCTGTGAATGTGGAGTTGGTGGCATGTGAAACCCGCATGTGGAGCATTCGTTTGTGTGGGATGCTCTACCAGGTTCATTCCTAGATAATGCACTCAAAGGGCACTAAGCATAGAGTGTGAAAACTGAGTTTCCTTGAGAGCTGTTTGGAAGCCTGATGGTGTGTGAAGTTAGTGAGCCAAATGGAGTTGTTCTCCCACAAGAACCACTCGGCTGATCCTTCTTCAATATGCCCGTCACCAACATGCAGTGTTTCCTTGATTGAATTAGCTCTCACACCAATATTTGCGTCTAGGGCCTTTGCTTTGAGGGCTATCTGAAAACGGCTGTGGCGCTGAAGTTGCCTGTGAATGTGGAGTTGGTGGCATGTGAAACCCGCATGTGGAGCATTCGTTTGTGTGGGATGCTCTACCAGGTTCATTTCAGTCCTAGCCATACAAAGGGCACTAAGCATAGAGTGTGAAAACTGAGTTTCCTTGAGAGCTGCTTGGAAGCCTGATGGTGTGTGAAGTTAGTGAGCCAAATGGAGTTGTTCTCCCACAAGAACCACTCGGCTGATCCTTCTTCAATATGCCCTTCACCAACACGCAGTGTTTCCTTGATTGAATTTTCTCTCACACCAATATTTGCGTCTAGAGCCTTTGCATTGAGGGCTATCTGAAAACGGCTGTGGCGCTGAAGTTGCCTGTGAATGTGGAGTTGGTGGCATGTGAAACCCGCATGTGGAGCATTCGTTTGTGTGGGATGCTCTACCAGGTTCATTCCTAGATCATGCGCTCAAAGGGCACTAAGCATAGAGTGTGAAAACTGAGTTTCCTTGAGAGCTGCTTGGAAGCCTGATGGTGTGTGAAGTTAGTGAGCCAAATGGAGTTGTTCTCCCACAAGAACCACTCGGCTGATCCTTCTTCAATATGCCCTTCACCAACATGCAGTGTTTCCTTGATTGAATTAGCTCTCACACCAATATTTGCGTCTAGAGCCTTTGCATTGAGGGCTATCTGAAAACGGCTGTGGCGCTGAAGTTGCCTGTGAATGTGGAGTTGGTGGCATGTGAAACTCGCATGTGGAGCATTCGTTTGTGTGGGATGCTCTACCAGGTGCCTTCCTAGATAATGCACTCAAACGGCACTAAGCATAGAGTGTGAAAACTGAGTTTCCTTGAGAGCTGCTTGGAAGCCTGATGGTGTGTGAGGTTAGTGAGCCAAATGGAGTTGTTCTCCCACAAGAACCACTCGGTTGATCCTTATTCAATATGCCCTTCACCAACATGCAGTGTTTCCTTGATTGAATTAGCTCTCACACCAATATTTGCGTCTAGAGCCTTTGCATTGAGGGCTATCTGAAAACGGCTGTGGCGCTGAAGTTGCCTGTGAATGTGGAGTTGGTGGCATGTGAAACCCGCATGTGGAGCATTCGTTTGTGTGGGATGCTCTACCAGGTTCATTCCTAGATAATGCACTTAAAGGGCACTAAGCATAGTGTGTGAAAACTGAGTTTCATTGAGAGCTGCTTGGAAGCCTGGTGGTGTGTGAAGTTAGTGAGCCAAATGGAGTTGTTCTCCCACAAGAACCACTCGGCTGATTCTTCTTCAATATGCCCTTCACCAACATGCAGTGTTTCCTTGATTGAATTAGCTCTCACACCAATATTTGCGTCTAGAGCCTTTGCATTGAGGGCTATCTGAAAACGGCTGTGGCGCTGAAGTTGCCTGTGGATGTGGAGGTGGTGGCATGTGAAACCCGCATGTGGAGCATTCGTTTGTGTGGGATGCTCTACCAGGTTCATTCCTAGATAATGCACTCAAAGGGCACTAAGCATAGAGTGTGAAAACTGAGTTTCCTTGAGAGCTGCTTGGAAGCCTGATGGTGTGTGAAGTTAGTGAGCCAAATGGAGTTGTTCTCCCACAAGAACCACTCGGCTGATCCTTCTTCAATATGCCCCTCACCAACATGCAGTGTTTCCTTGATTGAATTAGCTCTCACACCATTATTTGCGTCTAGAGCCTTTGCATTGAGGGCTATCTGAAAACGGCTGTGGCGCTGAAGTTGCCTGTGAATGTGGAGTTGGTGGCATGTGAAACCCGCATGTGGAGCATTCGTTTGTGTGGGATGCTCTACCAGGTTCATTGCTAGATAATGCACTCAAAGGGCACTAAGCATAGAGTGTGAAAACTGAGTTTCCTTGAGAGCTGCTTGGAAGCCTGATGGTGTGTGAAGTTAGTGAGCCAAATGGAGTTGTTCTCCCACAAGAACCACTCGGCTGATCCTTCTTCAATATGCCTGTCACCAACATGCAGTGTTTCCTTGATTGAATTAGCTCTCACACCAATATTTGCGTCTAGGGCCTTTGCTTTGAGGGCTATCTGAAAACGGCTGTGGCGCTGAAGTTGCCTGTGAAGGTGGAGTTCGTGGCATGTGAAACCCGCATGTGGAGCATTCGTTTGTGTGGGATGCTCTACCAGGTTCATTTCAGTCCTAGCCATACAAAGGGCACTAAGCATAGAGTGTGAAAACTGAGTTTCCTTGAGAGCTGCTTGGAAGCCTGATGGTGTGTGAAGTTAGTGAGCCAAATGGAGTTGTTCTCCCACAAGAACCACTCGGCTGATTCTTCTTCAATATGCCCTTCACCAACATGCAGTGTTTCCTTGATTGAATTAGCTCTCACACCAATATTTGCGTCTAGAGCCTTTGCATTGAGGGCTATCTGAAAACGGCTGTGGCGCTGAAGTTGCCTGTGAATGTGGAGTTGGTGGCATGTGAAACCCGCATGTGGAGCATTCGTTTGTGTGGGATGCTCTACCAGGTTCATTCCTAGATCATGCGCTCAAAGGGCACTAAGCATAGAGTGTGAAAACTGAGTTTCCTTGAGAGCTGCTTGGAAGCCTGAAGGTGTGTGAAGTTAGTGAGCCAAATGGAGTTGTTCTCCCACAAGAACCACTCGGCTGATCCTTCTTCAATATGCCCTTCACCAACATGCAGTGTTTCCTTGATTGAATTAGCTCTCACACCAATATTTGCGTCTAGAGCCTTTGCATTGAGGGCTATCTGAAAACGGCTGTGGCGCTGAAGTTGCCTGTGGATGTGGAGGTGGTGGCATGTGAAACCCGCATGTGGAGCATTCGTTTGTGTGGGATGCTCTACCAGGTTCATTCCTAGATAATGCACTCAAAGGGCACTAAGCATAGAGTGTGAAAACTGAGTTTCCTTGAGAGCTGCTTGGAAGCCTGATGGTGTGTGAAGTTAGTGAGCCAAATGGAGTTGTTCTCCCACAAGAACCACTCGGCTGATCCTTCTTCAATATGCCCTTCACCAACATGCAGTGTTTCCTTGATTGAATTAGCTCTCACACCAATATTTGCGTCTAGAGCCTTTGCATTGAGGGCTATCTGAAAACGGCTGTGGCGCTGAAGTTGCCTGTGAATGTGGAGTTGGTGGCATGTGAAACCCGCATGTGGAGCATTCGTTTGTGTGGGATGCTCTACCAGGTTCATTCCTAGATAATGCACTTAAACGGCACGAAGCATAGAGTGTGAAAACTGAGTTTCCTTGAGAGCTGCTTGGAAGCCTGATGGTGTGTGAAGTTAGTGAGCCAAATGGAGTTGTTCTCCCACAAGAACCACTCGGCTGATCCTTCTTCAATATGCCCTTCACCAACATGCAGTGTTTCCTTGATTGAATTAGCTCTCACACCATTATTTGCGTCTAGAGCCTTTGCATTGAGGGCTATCTGAAAACGGCTGTGGCGCTGAAGTTGCCTGTGAATGTGGAGTTGGTGGCATGTGAAACCCGCATGTGGAGCATTCGTTTGTGTGGGATGCTCTACCAGGTTCATTCCTAGATAATGCACTCAAAGGCACTAAGCATAGAGTGTGAAAACTGAGTTTCCTTGAGAGCTGCTTGGAAGCCTGATGGTGTGTGAAGTTAGTGAGCCAAATGGAGTTGTTCTCCCACAAGAACCACTCGGCTGATCCTTCTTCAATATGCCCTTCACCAACATGCAGTGTTTCCTTGATTGAATTAGCTCTCACACCAATATTTGCGTCTAGAGCCTTTGCATTGAGGGCTATCTGAAAACGGCTGTGGCGCTGAAGTTGCCTGTGAATGTGGAGTTGGTGGCATGTGAAACCCGCATGTGGAGCATTCGTTTGTGTGGGATGCTCTACCAGGTTCATTCCTAGATAATGCACTCAAAGGGCACTAAGCATAGAGTGTGAAAACTGAGTTTCCTTGAGAGCTGCTTGGAAGCCTGATGGTGTGTGAAGTTAGTGAGCCAAATGGAGTTGTTCTCCCACAAGAACCACTCGGCTGATCCTTCTTCAATATGCCCGTCACCAACATGCAGTGTTTCCTTGATTGAATTAGCTCTCACACCAATATTTGCGTTTAGGGCCTTTGCTTTGAGGGCTATCTGAAAACGGCTGTGGCGCTGAAGTTGCCTGTGAATGTGGAGTTGGTGGCATGTGAAACCCGCATGTGGAGCATTCGTTTGTGTGGGATGCTCTACCAGGTTCATTTCAGTCCTAGGCACTCAAAGGGTACTAAGCATAGAGTGTGAAAACTGAGTTTCCTTGAGAGCTGCTTGGAAGCCTGATGGTGTGTGAAGTTAGTGAGCCAAATGGAGTTGTTCTCCCACAAGAACCACTCGGCTGATCCTTCTTCAATATGCCCTTCACCAACATGCAGTGTTTCCTTGATTGAATTAGCTCTCACACCAATATTTGCGTCTAGACCCTTTGCATTGAGGGCTATCTGAAAACGGCTGTGGCGCTGAAGTTGCCTGTGGATGTGGAGGTGGTGGCATGTGAAACCCTCATGTGGAGCATTCGTTTGTGTGGGATGCTCTACCAGGTTCATTCCTAGATAATGCACTCAAAGGGCACTAAGCATAGAGTGTGAAAACTGAGTTTCCTTGAGAGCTGTTTGGAAGCCTGATGGTGTGTGAAGTTAGTGAGCCAAATGGAGTTGTTCTCCCACAAGAACCACTCGGCTGATCCTTCTTCAATATGCCCGTCACCAACATGCAGTGTTGCCTTGATTGAATTAGCTCTCACACCAATATTCGCGTCTAGGGCCTTTGCATTGAGGGCTATCTGAAAACGGCTGTGGCGCTGAAGTTGCCTGTGAATGTGGAGTTCGTGGCATGTGAAACCCGCATGTGGAGCATTCGTTTGTGTGGGATGCTCTACCAGGTTCATTTCAGTCCTAGCCATACAAAGGGCACTAAGCATAGAGTGTGAAAACTGAGTTTCCTTGAGAGCTGCTTGGAAGCCTGAAGGTGTGTGAAGTTAGTGAGCCAAATGGAGTTGTTCTCCCACAAGAACCACTCGGCTGATCCTTCTTCAATATGCCCCTCACCAACATGCAGTGTTTCCTTGATTGAATTAGCTCTCACACCAATATTTGCGTCTAGAGCCTTTGCATTGAGGGCTATCTGAAAACGGCTGTGGCGCTGAAGTTGCCTGTGAATGTGGAGTTGGTGGCATGTGAAACCCGCATGTGGAGCATTCGTTTGTGTGGGATGCTCTACCAGGCTCATTCCTAGATAATGCACTCAAAGGGCACTAAGCATAGAGTGTGAAAACTGAGTTTCCTTGAGAGCTGCTTGGAAGCCTGATGGTGTGTGAAGTTAGTGAGCCAAATGGAGTTGTTCTCCCAGAAGAACCACTCGGCTGATCCTTCTTCAATATGCCCTTCACCAACATGCAGTGTTTCCTTGTTTGAATTAGCTCTCACACCAATATTTGCGTCTAGAGCCTTTGCATTGAGGGCTATCTGAAAACGGCTGTGGCGCTGAAGTTGCCTGTGAATGTGGAGTTGGTGGCATGTGAAACCCGCATGTGGAGCATTCGTTTGTGTGGGATGCTGACCAAGCTTCATTTCAGTCCTAGGCACACAAAGAGCACTAAGCATAGAGTGTGAAAACTGAGTTTCCTTGAGAGCTGCTTGGAAGCCTGATGGTGTGTGAAGTTAGTGAGCCAAATGGAGTTGTTCTCCCACAAGAACCACTCGGCTGATCCTTCTTCAATATGCCCTTCACCAACATGCAGTGTTTCCTTGATTGAATTAGCTCTCACACCAATATTTGCGTCTAGAGCCTTTGCATTGAGGGCTATCTGAAAACGGCTGTGGCGCTGAAGTTGCCTGTGAATGTGGAGTTGGTGGCATGTGAAACCCGCATGTGGAGCATTCGTTTGTGTGGGATGCTCTACCAGGTTCATTCCTAGATAATGCACTCAAAGGGCACTAAGCATAGAGTGTGAAAACTGAGTTTCCTTGAGAGCTGTTTGGAAGCCTGATGGTGTGTGAAGTTAGTGAGCCAAATGGAGTTGTTCTCCCACAAGAACCACTCGGCTGATCCTTCTTCAATATGCCCGTCACCAACATGCAGTGTTTCCTTGATTGAATTAGCTCTCACACCAATATTTGCGTCTAGGGCCTTTGCTTTGAGGGCTATCTGAAAACGGCTGTGGCGCTGAAGTTGCCTGTGAATGTGGAGTTGGTGGCATGTGAAACCCGCATGTGGAGCATTCGTTTGTGTGGAATGCTCTACCAGGTTCATTTCAGTCCTAGCCATACAAAGGGCACTAAGCATAGAGTGTGAAAACTGAGTTTCCTTGAGAGCTGCTTGGAAGCCTGATGGTGTGTGAAGTTAGTGAGCCAAATGGAGTTGTTCTCCCACAAGAACCACTCGGCTGATCCTTCTTCAATATGCCCTTCACCAACATGCAGTGTTTCCTTGATTGAATTAGCTCTCACACCAATATTTGCGTCTAGAGCCTTTGCATTGAGGGCTATCTGAAAACGGCTGTGGCGCTGAAGTTGCCTGTGAATGTGGAGATGGTGGCATGTGAAACCCGCATGTGGAGCATTCGTTTGTGTGGGATGCTCTACCAGGTTCATTCCTAGATAATGCACTCAAAGGGCACTAAGCATAGAGTGTGAAAACTGAGTTTCCTTGAGAGCTGTTTGGAAGCCTGATGGTGTGTGAAGTTAGTGAGCCAAATGGAGTTGTTCTCCCACAAGAACCACTCGGCTGATCCTTCTTCAATATGCCCGTCACCAACATGCAGTGTTTCCTTGATTGAATTAGCTCTCACACCAATATTTGCGTCTAGGGCCTTTGCTTTGAGGGCTATCTGAAAACGGCTGTGGCGCTGAAGTTGCCTGTGAATGTGGAGTTGGTGGCATGTGAAACCCGCATGTGGAGCATTCGTTTGTGTGGAATGCTCTACCAGGTTCATTTCAGTCCTAGCCATACAAAGGGCACTAAGCATAGAGTGTGAAAACTGAGTTTCCTTGAGAGCTGCTTGGAAGCCTGATGGTGTGTGAAGTTAGTGAGCCAAATGGAGTTGTTCTCCCACAAGAACCACTCGGCTGATCCTTCTTCAATATGCCCTTCACCAACATGCAGTGTTTCCTT
Source organism: Ochotona princeps (assembly GCF_030435755.1). Classification (NCBI taxonomy): domain Eukaryota; kingdom Metazoa; phylum Chordata; class Mammalia; order Lagomorpha; family Ochotonidae; genus Ochotona; species Ochotona princeps. The sequence continues at coordinate 11,700 of NW_026696398.1, read as the reverse complement.
GATTGAATTAGCTCTCACACCAATATTTGCGTCTAGAGCCTTTGCATTGAGGGCTATCTGAAAACGGCTGTGGCGCTGAAGTTGCCTGTGGATGTGGAGGTGGTGGCATGTGAAACCCGCATGTGGAGCATTCGTTTGTGTGGGATGCTCTACCAGGTTCATTTCAGTCCTAGCCATACAAAGGGCGCTAAGCATAGAGTGTGAAAACTGAGTTTCCTTGAGAGCTGCTTGGAAGCCTGAAGGTGTGTGAAGTTAGTGAGCCAAATGGAGTTGTTCTCCCACAAGAACCACTCGGCTGATCCTTCTTCAATATGCCCTTCACCAACATGCAGTGTTTCCTTGATTGAATTAGCTCTCACACCAATATTTGCGTCTAGAGCCTTTGCATTGAGGGCTATCTGAAAACGGCTGTGGCGCTGAAGTTGCCTGTGAATGTGGAGTTGGTGGCATGTGAAACCCGCATGTGGAGCATTCGTTTGTGTGGGATGCTCCACCAGGTTCATTCCTAGATAATGCATTCAAACGGCACTAAGCATAGAGTGTGAAAACTGAGTTTCCTTGAGAGCTGCTTGGAAGCCTGATGGTGTGTGAAGTTAGTGAGCCAAATGGAGTTGTTCTCCCACAAGAACCACTCGGCTGATCCTTCTTCAATATGCCCTTCACCAACATGCAGTGTTTCCTTGATTGAATTAGCTCTCACACCAATATTTGCGTCTAGAGCCTTTGCATTGAGGGCTATCTGAAAACGGCTGTGGCGCTGAAGTTGCCTGTGAATGTGGAGTTGGTGGCATGTGAAACCCGCATGTGGAGCATTCGTTTGTGTGGGATGCTGACCAAGCTTCATTTCAGTCCTAGGCACACAAAGAGCACTAAGCATAGAGTGTGAAAACTGAGTTTCCTTGAGAGCTGCTTTTAAGCCTGATGGTGTGTGAAGTTAGTGAGCCAAATGGAGTTGTTCTCCCACAAGAACCACTCGGCTGATCCTTCTTCAATATGCCCTTCACCAACATGCAGTGTTTCCTTGATTGAATTAGCTCTCACACCAATATTTGCATCTAGAGCCTTTGCATTGAGGGCTATCTGAAAACGGCTGTGGCGCTGAAGTTGCCTGTGAATGTGGAGTTGGTGGCATGTGAAACCCGCATGTGGAGCATTCGTTTGTGTGGGATGCTGACCAAGCTTCATTTCAGTCCTAGGCACACAAAGAGCACTAAGCATAGAGTGGGAAAACTGAGTTTCCTTGAGAGCTGCTTGGAAGCCTGATGGTGTGTGAAGTTAGTGAGCCAAATGGAGTTGTTCTCCCACAAGAACCACTCGGCTGATCCTTCTTCAATATGCCCTTCACCAACATGCAGTGTTTCCTTGATTGAATTAGCTCTCACACCAATATTTGCGTCTAGAGCCTTTGCATTGAGGGCTATCTGAAAACGGCTGTGGCGCTGAAGTTGCCTGTGAATGTGGAGTTGGTGGCATGTGAAGCCCGCATGTGGAGCATTCGTTTGTGTGGGATGCTCTACCAGGTTCATTCCTAGATAATGCACTCAAAGGGCACTAAGCATAGAGTGTGAAAACTGAGTTTCCTTGAGAGCTGCTTGGAAGCCTGAAGGTGTGTGAAGTTAGTGAGCCAAATGGAGTTGTTCTCCCACAAGAACCACTCGGCTGATCCTTCTTCAATATGCCCTTCACCAACATGCAGTGTTTCCTTGATTGAATTAGCTCTCACACCAATATTTGCGTCTAGAGCCTTTGCATTGAGGGCTATCTGAAAACGGCTGTGGCGCTGAAGTTGCCTGTGAATGTGGAGTTGGTGGCATGTGAAACCCGCATGTGGAGCATTCGTTTGTGTGGGATGCTCTACCAGGTTCATTCCTAGATAATGCACTTAAAGGGCACTAAGCATAGAGTGTGAAAACTGAGTTTCCTTGAGAGCTGCTTGGAAGCCTGATGGTGTGTGAAGTTAGTGAGCCAAATGGAGTTGTTCTCCCACAAGAACCACTCGGCTGATTCTTCTTCAATATGCCCTTCACCAACATGCAGTGTTTCCTTGATTGAATTAGCTCTCACACCAATATTTGCGTCTAGAGCCTTTGCATTGAGGGCTATCTGAAAACGGCTGTGGCGCTGAAGTTGCCTGTGAATGTGGAGTTGGTGGCATGTGAAACCCGCATGTGGAGCATTCGTTTGTGTGGGATGCTCTACCAGGTTCATTCCTAGATAATGCACTCAAAGGGCACTAAGCATAGAGTGTGAAAACTGAGTTTCCTTGAGAGCTGCTTGGAAGCCTGATGGTGTGTGAGGTTAGTGAGCCAAATGGAGTTGTTCTCCCACAAGAACCACTCGGCTGATCCTTCTTCAATATGCCCTTCACCAACATGCAGTGTTTCCTTGATTGAATTAGCTCTCACACCAATATTTGCGTCTAGACCCTTTGCATTGAGGGCTATCTGAAAACGGCTGTGGCGCTGAAGTTGCCTGTGGATGTGGAGGTGGTGGCATGTGAAACCCGCATGTGGAGCATTCGTTTGTGTGGGATGCTCTACCAGGTTCATTCCTAGATAATGCACTCAAAGGGCACTAAGCATAGAGTGTGAAAACTGAGTTTCCTTGAGAGCTGTTTGGAAGCCTGATGGTTTGTGAAGTTAGTGAGCCAAATGGAGTTGTTCTCCCACAAGAACCACTCGGCTGATCCTTCTTCAATATGCCCGTCACCAACATGCAGTGTTTCCTTGATTGAATTAGCTCTCACACCAATATTTGCGTCTAGGGCCTTTGCTTTGAGGGCTATCTGAAAACGGCTGTGGCGCTGAAGTTGCCTGTGAATGTGGAGTTCGTGGCATGTGAAACCCGCATGTGGAGCATTCGTTTGTGTGGGATGCTGACCAAGCTTCATTTCAGTCCTAGGCACACAAAGAGCACTAAGCATAGAGTGTGAAAACTGAGTTTCCTTGAGAGCTGCTTGGAAGCCTGATGGTGTGTGAAGTTAGTGAGCCAAATGGAGTTGTTCTCCCACAAGAACCACTCGGCTGATCCTTCTTCAATATGCCCTTCACCAACACGCAGTGTTTCCTTGATTGAATTAGCTCTCACACCAATATTTGCGTCTAGAGCCTTTGCATTGAGGGCTATCTGAAAACGGCTGTGGCTCTGAAGTTGCCTGTGAATGTGGAGTTGGTGGCATGTGAAACCCGCATGTGGAGCATTCGTTTGTGTGGGATGCTGACCAAGCTTCATTTCAGTCCTAGGCACACAAAGAGCACTAAGCATAGAGTGTGAAAACTGAGTTTCCTTGAGAGCTGCTTGGAAGCCTGATGGTGTGTGAAGTTAGTGAGCCAAATGGAGTTGTTCTCCCACAAGAACCACTCGGCTGATCCTTCTTCAATATGCCCTTCACCAACATGCAGTGTTTCCTTGATTGAATTAGCTCTCACACCAATATTTGCGTCTAGAGCCTTTGCATTGAGGGCTATCTGAAAACGGCTGTGGCGCTGAAGTTGCCTGTGAATGTGGAGTTGGTGGCATGTGAAACCCGCATGTGGAGCATTCGTTTGTGTGGGATGCTGACCAAGCTTCATTTCAGTCCTAGGCACACAAAGAGCACTAAGCATAGAGTGTGAAAACTGAGTTTCCTTGAGAGCTGCTTGGAAGCCTGATGGTGTGTGAAGTTAGTGAGCCAAATGGAGTTGTTCTCCCACAAGAACCACTCGGCTGATCCTTCTTCAATATGCCCTTCACCAACACGCAGTGTTTCCTTGATTGAATTAGCTCTCACACCAATATTTGCGTCTAGAGCCTTTGCATTGAGGGCTATCTGAAAACGGCTGTGGCGCTGAAGTTGCCTGTGAATGTGGAGTTGGTGGCATGTGAAACCCGCATGTGGAGCATTCGTTTGTGTGGGATGCTGACCAAGCTTCATTTCAGTCCTAGGCACACAAAGAGCACTAAGCATAGAGTGTGAAAACTGAGTTTCCTTGAGAGCTGCTTGGAAGCCTGATGGTGTGTGAAGTTAGTGAGCCAAATGGAGTTGTTCTCCCACAAGAACCACTCGGCTGATCCTTCTTCAATATGCCCTTCACCAACATGCAGTGTTTCCTTGATTGAATTAGCTCTCACACCAATATTTGCGTCTAGAGCCTTTGCATTGAGGGCTATCTGAAAACGGCTGTGGCGCTGAAGTTGCCTGTGAATGTGGAGTTGGTGGCATGTGAAACCCGCATGTGGAGCATTCGTTTGTGTGGGATGCTGACCAAGCTTCATTTCAGTCCTAGGCACACAAAGAGCACTAAGCATAGAGTGTGAAAACTGAGTTTCCTTGAGAGCTGCTTGGAAGCCTGATGGTGTGTGAAGTTAGTGAGCCAAATGGAGTTGTTCTCCCACAAGAACCACTCGGCTGATCCTTCTTCAATATGCCCTTCACCAACATGCAGTGTTTCCTTGATTGAATTAGCTCTCACACCAATATTTGCGTCTAGAGCCTTTGCATTGAGGGCTATCTGAAAACGGCTGTGGCGCTGAAGTTGCCTGTGAATGTGGAGTTGGTGGCATGTGAAACCCGTATGTGGAGCATTCGTTTGTGTGGGATGCTCTACCAGGTTCATTCCTAGATAATGCATTCAAACGGCACTAAGCATAGAGTGTGAAAACTGAGTTTCCTTGAGAGCTGCTTGGAAGCCTGATGGTGTGTGAAGTTAGTGAGCCAAATGGAGTTGTTCTCCCACAAGAACCACTCGGCTGATCCTTCTTCAATATGCCCTTCACCAACATGCAGTGTTTCCTTGATTGAATTAGCTCTCACACCAATATTTGCGTCTAGAGCCTTTGCATTGAGGGCTATCTGAAAACGGCTGTGGCGCTGAAGTTGCCTGTGAATATGGAGTTGGTGGCATGTGAAACCCGCATGTGGAGCATTCGTTTGTGTGGGATGCTCTACCAGGTTCATTCCTAGATAATGCACTCAAAGGGCACTAAGCATAGAGTGTGAAAACTGAGTTTCCTTGAGAGCTGCTTGGAAGCCTGAAGGTGTGTGAAGTTAGTGAGCCAAACGGAGTTGTTCTCCCACAAGAACCACTCGGCTGATCCTTCTTCAATATGCCCTTCACCAACATGCAGTGTTTCCTTGATTGAATTAGCTCTCACACCAATATTTGCGTCTAGAGCCTTTGCATTGAGGGCTATCTGAAAACGGCTGTGGCGCTGAAGTTGCCTGTGAATGTGGAGTTGGTGGCATGTGAAACCCGCATGTGGAGCATTCGTTTGTGTGGGATGCTCTACCAGGTTCATTCCTAGATAATGCACTCAAAGGGCACTAAGCATAGAGTGTGAAAACTGAGTTTCCTTGAGAGCTGCTTGGAAGCCTGAAGGTGTGTGAAGTTAGTGAGCCAAATGGAGTTGTTCTCCCACAAGAACCACTCGGCTGATCCTTCTTCAATATGCCCTTCACCAACATGCAGTGTTTCCTTGATTGAATTAGCTCTCACACCGATATTTGCGTCTAGAGCCTTTGCATTGAGGGCTATCTGAAAACGGCTGTGGCGCTGAAGTTGCCTGTGAATGTGGAGTTGGTGGCATGTGAAACCCGCATGTGGAGCATTCGTTTGTGTGGGATGCTCTACCAGGCTCATTCCTAGATAATGCACTCAAAGGGCACTAAGCATAGAGTGTGAAAACTGAGTTTCCTTGAGAGCTGCTTGGAAGCCTGATGGTGTGTGAAGTTAGTGAGCCAAATGGAGTTGTTCTCCCACAAGAACCACTCGGCTGATCCCTCTTCAATATGCCCTTCACCAACATGCAGTGTTTCCTTGATTGAATTAGCTCTCACACCAATATTTGCGTCTAGAGCCTTTGCATTGAGGGCTATCTGAAAACGGCTGTGGCGCTGAAGTTGCCTGTGAATGTGGAGTTGGTGGCATGTGAAACCCGCATGTGGAGCATTCGTTTGTGTTTGATGCTGACCAAGCTTCATTTCAGTCCTAGGCACACAAAGAGCACTAAGCATAGAGTGTGAAAACTGAGTTTCCTTGAGAGCTGCTTGGAAGCCTGATGGTGTGTGAAGTTAGTGAGCCAAATGGAGTTGTTCTCCCACAAGAACCACTCGGCTGATCCTTCTTCAATATGCCCTTCACCAACATGCAGTGTTTCCTTGATTGAATTAGCTCTCACACCAATATTTGCGTCTAGAGCCTTTGCATTGAGGGCTATCTGAAAACGGCTGTGGCGCTGAAGTTGCCTGTGAATGTGGAGTTGGTGGCATGTGAAACCCGCATGTGGAGCATTCGTTTGTGCGGGATGCTCTACCAGGTTCATTCCTAGATAATGCACTCAAAGGGCACTAAGCATAGAGTGTGAAAACTGAGTTTCCTTGAGAGCTGCTTGGAAGCCTGATGGTGTGTGAAGTTAGTGAGCCAAATGGAGTTGTTCTCCCACAAGAACCACTCGGCTGATCCTTCTTCAATATGCCCTTCACCAACATGCAGTGTTTCCTTGATTGAATTAGCTCTCACACCAATATTTGCGTCTAGAGCCTTTGCATTGAGGGCTATCTGAAAACGGCTGTGGCGCTGAAGTTGCCTGTGAATGTGGAGTTGGTGGCATGTGAAGCCCGCATGTGGAGCATTCGTTTGTGTGGGATGCTCTACCAGGTTCATTCCTAGATAATGCACTCAAAGGGCACTAAGCATAGAGTGTGAAAACTGAGTTTCCTTGAGAGCTGCTTGGAAGCCTGATGGTGTGTGAAGTTAGTGAGCCAAATGGAGTTGTTCTCCCACAAGAACCACTCGGCTGATCCTTCTTCAATATGCCCTTCACCAACATGCAGTGTTTCCTTGATTGAATTAGCTCTCACACCAATATTTGCGTCTAGAGCCTTTGCATTGAGGGCTATCTGAAAACGGCTGTGGCGCTGAAGTTGCCTGTGAATGTGGAGTTGGTGGCATGTGAAACCCGCATGTGGAGCATTCGTTTGTGTGGGATGCTCTACCAGGTTCATTCCTAGATAATGCCCTCAAAGGGCACTAAGCATAGAGTGTGAAAACTGAGTTTCCTTGAGAGCTGCTTGGAAGCCTGATGGTGTGTGAAGTTAGTGAGCCAAATGGAGTTGTTCTCCCACAAGAACCACTCGGCTGATTCTTCTTCAATATGCCCTTCACCAACATGCAGTGTTTCCTTGATTGAATTAGCTCTCACACCAATATTTGCGTCTAGAGCCTTTGCATTGAGGGCTATCTGAAAACGGCTGTGGCGCTGAAGTTGCCTGTGAATGTGGAGTTGGTGGCATGTGAAACCCGCATGTGGAGCATTCGTTTGTGTGGGATGCTCTACCAGGTTCATTCCTAGATAATGCACTCAAAGGGCACTAAGCATAGAGTGTGAAAACTGAGTTTCCTTGAGAGCTGCTTGGAAGCCTGATGGTGTGTGAGGTTAGTGAGCCAAATGGAGTTGTTCTCCCACAAGAACCACTCGGCTGATCCTTCTTCAATATGCCCTTCACCAACATGCAGTGTTTCCTTGATTGAATTAGCTCTCACACCAATATTTGCGTCTAGACCCTTTGCATTGAGGGCTATCTGAAAACGGCTGTGGCGCTGAAGTTGCCTGTGGATGTGGAGGTGGTGGCATGTGAAACCCGCATGTGGAGCATTCGTTTGTGTGGGATGCTCTACCAGGTTCATTCCTAGATAATGCACTCAAAGGGCACTAAGCATAGAGTGTGAAAACTGAGTTTCCTTGAGAGCTGCTTGGAAGCCTGATGGTGTGTGAAGTTAGTGAGCCAAATGGAGTTGTTCTCCCACAAGAACCACTCGGCTGATCCTTCTTCAATATGCCCGTCACCAACATGCAGTGTTTCCTTGATTGAATTAGCTCTCACACCAATATTTGCGTCTAGGGCCTTTGCTTTGAGGGCTATCTGAAAACGGCTGTGGCGCTGAAGTTGCCTGTGAATGTGGAGTTGGTGGCATGTGAAACACGCATGTGGAGCATTCGTTTGTGTGGGATGCTCTACCAGGTTCATTTCAGTCCTAGCCATACAAAGGGCACTAAGCATAGAGTGTGAAAACTGAGTTTCCTTGAGAGCTGCTTGGAAGCCTGATGGTGTGTGAAGTTAGTGAGCCAAATGGAGTTGTTCTCCCACAAGAACCACTCGGCTGATCCTTCTTCAATATGCCCTTCACCAACATGCAGTGTTTCCTTGATTGAATTAGCTCTCACACCAATATTTGCGTCGAGAGCCTTTGCATTGAGGGCTATCTGAAAACGGCTGTGGCGCTGAAGTTGCCTGTGAATGTGGAGTTGGTGGCATGTGAAACCCGCATGTGGAGCATTCGTTTGTGTGGGATGCTGACCAAGCTTCATTTCAGTCCTAGGCACACAAAGAGCACTAAGCATAGAGTGTGAAAACTGAGTTTCCTTGAGAGCTGCTTGGAAGCCTGATGGTGTGTGAAGTTAGTGAGCCAAATGGAGTTGTTCTCCCACAAGAACCACTCGGCTGATCCTTCTTCAATATGCCCTTCACCAACACGCAGTGTTTCCTTGATTGAATTACTTCTCACACCAATATTTGCGTCTAGAGCCTTTGCATTGAGGGCTATCTGAAAACGGCTGTGGCTCTGAAGTTGCCTGTGAATGTGGAGTTGGTGGCATGTGAAACCCGCATGTGGAGCATTCGTTTGTGTGGGATGCTGACCAAGCTTCATTTCAGTCCTAGGCACACAAACAGCACTAAGCATAGAGTGTGAAAACTGAGTTTCCTTGAGAGCTGCTTGGAAGCCTGATGGTGTGTGAAGTTAGTGAGCCAAATGGAGTTGTTCTCCCACAAGAACCACTCGGCTGATCCTTCTTCAATATGCCCTTCACCAACATGCAGTGTTTCCTTGATTGAATTAGCTCTCACACCAATATTTGCGTCTAGAGCCTTTGCATTGAGGGCTATCTGAAAACGGCTGTGGCGCTGAAGTTGCCTGTGAATGTGGAGTTGGTGGCATGTGAAACCCGCATGTGGAGCATTCGTTTGTGTGGGATGCTGACCAAGCTTCATTTCAGTCCTAGGCACACAAAGAGCACTAAGCATAGAGTGTGAAAACTGAGTTTCCTTGAGAGCTGCTTGGAAGCCTGATGGTGTGTGAAGTTAGTGAGCCAAATGGAGTTGTTCTCCCACAAGAACCACTCGGCTGATCCTTCTTCAATATGCCCTTCACCAACACGCAGTGTTTCCTTGATTGAATTAGCTCTCACACCAATATTTGCGTCTAGAGCCTTTGCATTGAGGGCTATCTGAAAACGGCTGTGGCGCTGAAGTTGCCTGTGAATGTGGAGTTGGTGGCATGTGAAACCCGCATGTGGAGCATTCGTTTGTGTGGGATGCTGACCAAGCTTCATTTCAGTCCTAGGCACACAAACAGCACTAAGCATAGAGTGTGAAAACTGAGTTTCCTTGAGAGCTGCTTGGAAGCCTGATGGTGTGTGAAGTTAGTGAGCCAAATGGAGTTGTTCTCCCACAAGAACCACTCGGCTGATCCTTCTTCAATATGCCCTTCACCAACATGCAGTGTTTCCTTGATTGAATTAGCTCTCACACCAATATTTGCGTCTAGAGCCTTTGCATTGAGGGCTATCTGAAAACGGCTGTGGCGCTGAAGTTGCCTGTGAATGTGGAGTTGGTGGCATGTGAAACCCGTATGTGGAGCATTCGTTTGTGTGGGATGCTCTACCAGGTTCATTCCTAGATAATGCATTCAAACGGCACTAAGCATAGAGTGTGAAAACTGAGTTTCCTTGAGAGCTGCTTGGAAGCCTGATGGTGTGTGAAGTTAGTGAGCCAAATGGAGTTGTTCTCCCACAAGAACCACTCGGCTGATCCTTCTTCAATATGCCCTTCACCAACATGCAGTGTTTCCTTGATTGAATTAGCTCTCACACCAATATTTGCGTCTAGAGCCTTTGCATTGAGGGCTATCTGAAAACGGCTGTGGCGCTGAAGTTGCCTGTGAATGTGGAGTTGGTGGCATGTGAAACCCGCATGTGGAGCATTCGTTTGTGTGGGATGCTCTACCAGGTTCATTCCTAGATAATGCACTCAAAGGGCACTAAGCATAGAGTGTGAAAACTGAGTTTCCTTGAGAGCTGCTTGGAAGCCTGAAGGTGTGTGAAGTTAGTGAGCCAAATGGAGTTGTTCTCCCACAAGAACCACTCGGCTGATCCTTCTTCAATATGCCCTTCACCAACATGCAGTGTTTCCTTGATTGAATTAGCTCTCACACCAATATTTGCGTCTAGAGCCTTTGCATTGAGGGCTATCTGAAAACGGCTGTGGCGCTGAAGTTGCCTGTGAATGTGGAGTTGGTGGCATGTGAAACCCGCATGTGGAGCATTCGTTTGTGTGGGATGCTCTACCAGGTTCATTCCTAGATAATGCACTCAAAGGGCACTAAGCATAGAGTGTGAAAACTGAGTTTCCTTGAGAGCTGCTTGGAAGCCTGATGGTGTGTGAAGTTAGTGAGCCAAATGGAGTTGTTCTCCCACAAGAACCACTCGGCTGATCCTTCTTCAATATGCCCTTCACCAACATGCAGTGTTTCCTTGATTGAATTAGCTCTCACACCAATATTTGCGTCTAGAGCCTTTGCATTGAGGGCTATCTGAAAACGGCTGTGGCGCTGAAGTTGCCTGTGAATGTGGAGTTGGTGGCATGTGAAACCCGCATGTGGAGCATTCGTTTGTGTGGGATGCTGACCAAGCTTCATTTCAGTCCTAGGCACACAAAGAGCACTAAGCATAGAGTGTGAAAACTGAGTTTCCTTGAGAGCTGCTTGGAAGCCTGATGGTGTGTGAAGTTAGTGAGCCAAATGGAGTTGTTCTCCCACAAGAACCACTCGGCTGATCCTTCTTCAATATGCCCTTCACCAACACGCAGTGTTTCCTTGATTGAATTAGCTCTCACACCAATATTTGCGTCTAGAGCCTTTGCATTGAGGGCTATCTGAAAACGGCTGTGGCTCTGAAGTTGCCTGTGAATGTGGAGTTGGTGGCATGTGAAACCCGCATGTGGAGCATTCGTTTGTGTGGGATGCTGACCAAGCTTCATTTCAGTCCTAGGCACACAAAGAGCACTAAGCATAGAGTGTGAAAACTGAGTTTCCTTGAGAGCTGCTTGGAAGCCTGATGGTGTGTGAAGTTAGTGAGCCAAATGGAGTTGTTCTCCCACAAGAACCACTCGGCTGATCCTTCTTCAATATGCCCTTCACCAACATGCAGTGTTTCCTTGATTGAATTAGCTCTCACACCAATATTTGCGTCTAGAGCCTTTGCATTGAGGGCTATCTGAAAACGGCTGTGGCGCTGAAGTTGCCTGTGAATGTGGAGTTGGTGGCATGTGAAACCCGCATGTGGAGCATTCGTTTGTGTGGGATGCTCTACCAGGTTCATTCCTAGATAATGCACTCAAAGAGCACTAAGCATAGAGTGTGAAAACTGAGTTTCCTTGAGAGCTGCTTGGAAGCCTGATGGTGTGTGAAGTTAGTGAGCCAAATGGAGTTGTTCTCCCACAAGAACCACTCGGCTGATCCTTCTTCAATATGCCCTTCACCAACACGCAGTGTTTCCTTGATTGAATTAGCTCTCACACCAATATTTGCGTCTAGAGCCTTTGCATTGAGGGCTATCTGAAAACGGCTGTGGCGCTGAAGTTGCCTGTGAATGTGGAGTTGGTGG